>NC_143513.1:49543179-49699013 GCF_031878675.1 Megascapheus bottae
GAGGCCTTGAGTTCAAAACCCCAGAATCATCACTCAACAACAACAACAAAGAATTCTCAAATAGCAACAACATTTTATCACTTTTTTGAACCTTTGCCTATAACTTCTCCAACACACTTAGTCTTATCAACCTTAAGACAGTGTTTGATCTTCTGAGTTTAGAACGGCAATATATGGAGTGTTTATAACGGGTTCTAGAAAAAGCCAGATGACAAGCCGACCCTATCTGTTCCACACCTTGGTAGGACATGCTGCCTGGAAGTGTACAGAGGGAGTGAGGAACACACAGTGCTCCCTCAGAGAAAACATCCTCAGGCAGAAGAATTACAGTTCAAGTGTTTGCATCCAGAACTAATTGGCAACAGTGACCATTTATGAAGGAGCTAGAATTAGGTGAGTCAAATGAATGGCTATCTTTTAGAAACAAGGAGAGCAGTCATTTGATTCAGTTCACCAATATAGTTGGTGTAATTAGATACCCACTTCCATGCATGTGTACGTGCGTCCATGAGCGCACCTACACACACACACATACCCCTAGCAGCAGCTTTCTATACAGTACAGGATTCATTGTCTTTCCACATGGAAGACATTTCCCTTAATCGTCATCAATGTTTGCCTTTCTTGGGAGGCAGAGTTAACCTATCAGATGCTAATTCAGAATGTTTTATGACCATTGAGAGAATGCCACACTGGAGAATCTGGAAGGGTTTTTCATGTTTGTATTGGCTCTGGCATTTTCCATGTAGCCAGCCCTGGGAATCCTAAAGAAAACGTGTCCTGTTCCCAGCTTTATGCACTGCCCCATTGTGTTCCACTTCCCTCACTGGTGAAAGTGAAAACGAAACCGACACAAACACTCCATTGTTAGCTATGAAATATGTACTGGCAACTGCAAGTTTGAACAAAACAGACCTGGTTGTGTCATGACAAGAGGCTGGAGCTGGGAGGGAGTTACAGGAGCTTTTCCTGCTTCAGAGGTGTGTCTTGCACTTTCGGCTGAGGTGCTGGGTCGACAGGGCTTGGGTTTTTTCCATTATACTCATGTAATGCTCTTGGTTGGATTTACTCAGTATGCACTGGCAACCCTTGGAGGCTTCTGTGGGAGCAACTCGGCTGCCCAAGCTGAGGCACAAACTTTGCCAGGTCTCCATAGTAAATAAAACATGCACGAAGAGGAAACAAGCATAAACAATTTATTTTTCTCCTGTAAAAGATGACATTGTTCTCCAATCTCTGGTCCTACTTCACTTTGTCACTTGCCTGTGCCAACTGGGTCCTGTACAATGAGCTATTCCAAACACATGCACAGCAAACAGGCACAGAGCGCTCTGTGCACACATCCACAGAGCCTGCATCTGACAGGTTCTGGAAAGGAGGATGCTGGGGACTCAGGGAGCAGTAAGGATTTCCTGACCCTTCCTCCCTTCGGCCCACCCCAGCTTAGCAGGTTCCCGGGTCACATGGCCTCACACAGCATATCCTTTTCCTTTATTGCATGTGCCTCTGTTTCTAAGTGTACATTTCACTGTGTGATTATTTTACTCAGATCTTGAGCCCCTCTTCCCTACTTTTAGTCTTCCCTCCTCCCCTTTTTTTTAATGTCAGTAGTGGGGCTTGAACTCGGAACCTCACACTCTAATTTGACTTTTTAAAAATTTTGTTCAAGGCTGGTGCCTATTACATGAGTCATTTCTGTTAACTGGAGATAATTGTCTACCAGATTTGTCTGCCTGTGCTGGCTTTGAAATGGGATCCTCAGATCTCAGCCTGCTGAATAGCTGAGTGGCATGACAGGGCCTGACTTTACAAACTCTGACAGCAAAGACTTGCCCAGTTTGTTCACCATCATCTCCTACTCTCATGGATAGTGCCTGGCACACGGAAACTGATCAATCATTATCTGTTGACTGAAAGCCACAAATCCATTTTGTTAGTTTTCTTCCCTAAACATAACAAAAAAGTTTTGCTTGGATTCAAAAAGTTCTTTTAGTGTTTACCAACACAGAGGTAAACCAACAAAACAACACATAGTGTTAGAGGCACAAGAAGGATATATATTCAATCAAATGTTACAATACTTGTGGAAAATGGAATTTTATCAGTCCCATTTTAGATGAAGATCAATTCCTCTGTGAGCTGCTGGTCCCAGGTCTTTCTGTCAATCAGAATCACGGACTGCTGGGATTAAAACTCCATTTCCCTTACTTGGAAGACAAGAATGAACTGTATCGCATGCTACAATGTACTTGAAAAGTACTCAGAAATGACTTCAGAATGACTCTGAATATAATTTTAGGTAGTCCTCAGTTACTGGATTGAATGTCTTGAAACACTGTCACAGAGATTATAGAAGCCAATGAATCATGATTCCAACATATCACTTACATATACAATCGAAAGACTTTCCTCTAACTTGTAATCCACAGGCCTTACAGCTTAATAAAGGTCACAGAAGTTGATTTTACACATTCTCAGGGAAACTTTTCTGATAAAAATAATCAATGTCAGGTGCTAGGTATAGAGTGGGATCCTCACTATTCTGGATTCTAACTGCTTCTTGAACCATGAGGGAGCTGCCATGCATTCTCTGGAACAGTCCATGTATATACCTAGACTCTGCACTGAAGTCAAGAGGGGCATACAGGGAAAAATCTGCTTCAGGAGGAAGGATAAGCCCGTGCCACTTGGATTCAGTCATGTAATTTTAATATCTTGGCTTGGGATAGAGATCTCATCTCCCTCTTCCCTAGGTCTAAAGAATCCTAGTACTTAGGAGTAGAGGCAAAAAGAAGCATGAGTTCCAGGCCTGCCTGATCTAGTCATGGAGTTCTAGGCAAGCCTAGGATGTATAACAAGATCTTGCCTCAAGAAAACAATAAATAAACTAAATAAACATAATCCTTTCCTTTGTATGGGTACATGTACATACACAACTATATATGTGACAGCAAGTCAAGACATACAATGGATACTTTAACCTTGAAATCAGTCCCAACTTATCAAATAGGGACAAACTAACCACTTGTCCTTAAGCTATATAGCACCTCTAGCTACAACTGTAGTCCACATTCACGATGACTATCCCAAAAAGGCCAACAAATAAAATATTTTTTATTTATGACAATGAGAGTAAAGGGCTGGGTGAGGTGCTATACACGTAGAACCCTAGCTATGTGGAAGACAGAGGTAGAAGGGTCAATGTCTGAGATCAGACCTGAGCAAAAGGTGTAAAATTCAATCTGAAAAATAAAGAAAAAGGACTAAAGGCATGGCTCAAGAGGTGGGCTTGCCTAACAAGTATCAGGGTCCCAGGTTCAAAGTACAGCATAGCCAAAAAAAAAAGTTATTTTTGCCCACTGAAATGTAAAAGAGCCAAGTGCTACTTTATATTTTTAATGACTACTCAGGAAGCTGAAATCCAAGGATCACAGTTCTGAGTCACATTTCACTTCACATAGTTCATGCATTCATGAGACAGTAGAGAAGACTAAGATAAGACACAGAACTGCGTTCACAGTCTCACATGAGACCTAGCTATAGCATGTAGCCTGAAATTCAGGACTTTGAACATGGATACCTCCAGCATGATGGTACTTAATGGGCTGACAGCTGAAGGGATGTTTTAGTAAGTCTTCAGCTTAGTACTACCAGGTAGCAATGGAGGAATATGAAACAGTTGAATATGTATGTGACTCTCTCTATTTTTATTATTGCTCAATGACTTGTCCCTACATTATCAATTTATTGATTAAAGTATTTCCTAAAGGCCTATCAAAATAAACAAGGCTGAATAAGACACCAGCAAATGGCTTCCAGTGACTTACAGCTTAACAAACACAGTCCCCAAATAACTACAGGCAAAACAGAAAGCAATGTTATCAAAGACAACACTCCAGAAACTCTTGAGGCAGGAAAGAGGAATCAATTCCTGCATGAGGTACTAGAAAGGGAGCTTTGAATCAAAGCTTTGAGAGCAAGTAATGTATTGACATTTCTCAGGGTAGTTACGATGTCAGTTAACTTGTGATTTGTTTGCCACTCCACAGATGAAGTTAATTCCCAGTTCCTGGATGACATAAGCTACTGAAAAATGTGTATTTTCAGGAAGTGGAGTGTAGTCTCTTCAAGAGACACTAAAAATACATTCTAGTTCAGTCCAAACAACTGGTGTTCTAAGTTTTTGCATGTGTGTAAGTCAAAGCATTGCTATATTAAGTGGATTTTTCCTTTCAAGAGAAAAAAAATATAAAATTTAAAACATACATTACTCCATAGGAGGCATATTTATTTATTGCTATCATGAAATTCTGACTATCACGCAATCAAATAAAGTGTTTCCCATCTGTGAACATCTTTTACTTAACGTCATCATAGGCAATATAGAACACACAGTACAAACTGGATCCTGAAAAATCACGTATTGGTGTTTGCCTTTCCTTTTTCTCTGAAGCTTAAATAACTGGTCTATATTTTCCTGTTAGAACATCCTGACCTTTGGCAAGGATGGGAATGCTAACTGGTGTTGCTCACAGACTATCATTTTTAAGTTTAATCAGCAAAATAATAACACTACTACTAAACAATAATAAGAACAACAACTTGGGGGTGAGGATTAAAACAAGGTATCCAGCTTAGTGATAAGCTTATCGTCTTGCAATTCATATATTCCAAGAGACCAGTTCCTTCAGCCCCTCCCCCACTATGCTCTTAGATCACAAAGCCTATTTCTCCCTAGGGCCCCAAAACAACTTGCAGCAGTAACTTCCTAGGGAAGCCCAAAGCCTACCTCACCCTTCCCACTGGGGAAACACACAGACTCAGCCCTTTCTCCTGTGATTATGTAAGAACACAAGGGTTTGCTTCACTCCACCCAAAGCTCAGGCCTATCCTTAGAACTTACTGGTGCATGCTGGGCAAAAAGGAAGAGAGTTATGGCCTCATCTTTCAACAATAGCAGCACAAATCCTCTGGAGATATTCTGATGCCTCGGGTAAAGTCTATGACGTTGAGACTATGAAGAACATTTTTTGTGCAGGTGTGGCATTAATACTTCGGTTAGCGATATGGAGAAAGAAAGGAGGACAGAGTATAACAGAACATATTGAAAAATTAGATCCTGGAGCCCCCACCCCCAAGGCAAGTAAGTTGCTTATCTCATAAAAATTTCTAACTTTTCTGCTGAATCTCTACTTCTCAGCTGAAGTATGACTGGAATTTGGGTACCTTTTTTTTTTTCTGTTCTAGTGTTAGAATTTGCATTCAGGACCTTTAGTTCCCTTGCCTACAGCTGGTGTTCTATCATTTGAACTCTGCTTTCATTTCACAACTAAAATGTGAGGAGACAATTTTTTGTTGTGCGGACTGTTATCCTCCTTGAAGCATAGATACTAAATGCCTGAAGTAGTCACTGCATTGTTGTCATTGTGATGTTACCATGTACTTCTCAACCATGCCCCCTACCCAGGTCAGTGCTGCCTCTGACTTGATCATCTCTTCAAGGCTCAATGGGAATCACCAGTCAATGGGAATCAATGCATCAACCTGCTATTTCCAAAAAAGTATGGTAACTCCATATTCCAAACATTCCCCCGAAAAAGTAGCATACCAAAAATGACTCTGGTTGCCTTTTTGTATCAGGGTATGAAATCACTGTAAATAAAAGAACTTAAAAAAAAAAGAGTAATTAAGACCTACTCTCAGACAGTTCTCACAAATATTCCTCTCAGATACAATGAACTATAAGGAGAAATAGAAGCTAACCAAAGGCATTAGCTACTATGGTTTGGAATGAGACAATAAACAGGTTGTTATAGTAATTCTTTGTTAAATAAAACATGGCCACAGTGTTCAGTCTAAAACCCAAAGGGAGTGCTAACCATTTAAGGGTTATCCAAGTTCACTGTCAATTTAATTCCTCATTTGCACTGGGGCCACAGCTTCACCTGGGTGAGTACTCTGCTTCTCAAGCCAGAATGCTACACATACATCAATGTTCCTAGCCCTACCCTGACCTTGAGGCTGTGCATTTTCACCTATCGTATGTATTCAACTCTGACAACAGCAGTTATGGCAAAAAGCATTTGGAAACTTGTAACTGATTCCTCTTTAGTGGCTAAGATGCAATAGACTATTTCTGCAATGAGCCCTGTTGACAAAAATATCAGCCCGATTCTATTTGCTTCATTTCTGTACCTCTATCTTTTACATATAATTACCAAAATGTTATTATTTGATTCTTATCCTAGACTTTTTCCCCCAAGTACATCTATTTTGTTTGGTGTAGATGGAAAAATGCTTTAGAATAAAATAAACCTTACAGAAAAAAAAAATCAGCCCGATGTGTCTGTAGTTGGAAGCAGCATGCTTTCCTCTTACCCACTGCTTTATAAAAATATGCAAAGACATTCAGACCATGATTATCTGAGGCCAGAATATCGGTAGGAGCCTGAAAAGGGGCAGTTTGTCATCCCAAAACAGAAAAAGCGAATTTAACAAAAGGACAATATTGTCTTACTCACCACTGAGGTAAGAGCCATCTGAAAACTATAGATTCGGGCAAGGCCAAAGTCGGCTAGTTTTATTTGTCCATTGCTGGTCACCAGAATGTTCTGAGGCTTTAGATCACGATGCACAACTCGGTGAGAATGGAGAAAGTCCAGACCTCGGAGAAGCTGAAACATCATATCCTAAATAAAACAATAAAATTAGTAAATACTTGAAACTGAATTACAACTGCATTCAAGTTCGTATTTGTTGCTGAATCCTCAATACTCTGCAGGGTTAGTAAGTACTAATTAAATACAATTCTCCCATTCTCAACAGCATTATAAGTTTTCACTGTCAACCTGATTTTATTAATGAAGGGTCAATTTAAGATTCTTTTTAGTGGCATGATATCTACCAAGAAATAAAACAACATCAGAGGGAGATACATTTCTTCATATATTTTTATATTGTTTAATGTGTAATTTCAAAAAATTAAAATCAGGCTAATATGATTATTATTAATGGTGATTATTGTTTTTATACTGCCTAATACTATGAGTCAGACACCACAAGCAGCTTTTGCTTAGTGATTCATTTAATCTACCACAGTAGGAGTGTAAGAAATTAATAAATATGTATGTAGAAGTAGGTTCAAGAATGGGCCCCAAATAACAAGAAACAAATGATTTATTAATTTTGAATAGCAGTGGGGGGATGGCCTCAATCTTGGGAGCTTTGCTCTTGGCTCCACTGGTCCTCTCCCTTGGGTTCAGTTAAGAGACACATTAGTGACCCAAAGTAGAATTTAGAAAACTGAATTCAGATCATGAACACATTTCTTTAGTAGATCAGTGAAGTATGTAAAACAAGGCAAGACACTTTTCCCTTCTCTAAGCCTTCATATTTTCTCCTGTAAAACTTACTCCATAAACTTTATTTACAAAACGAGAGCTGTCAGCATGTAATAAATGAGAGCTACTGTTGGTAGCTATCACTAACTAGCGTGGAACAGGAGGGTGCCCGGAAAATAAACTACTATCAGGTACTTTTCTAGTTTTAGGTCTCAAAAATTAAGAGACAAACATAAAACTCAGAAATAATCTCTGAAAATAGGAACTTAGGAGTGAATTCCTTCCCTCCCAATATTCCAAGAATGGTATGTAATGGGGGAGGGGAAATAAACTTGTTTTCTTCACAAAAGAGTTGAAAAAATAATTGGAGGGCCCGGGAGTTTGGCCTAGTGGTAGAGTGCTTGCCTAGCATGCATAAAGACCTGGGTTCAATTCCTCGGTACCACATACATAGAGAAAAAGCCAGAAATGGTGCTGAGGCTCAAGGGGTAGAGCTCTAGCCTTGAGAAAGTCCAAGGATAGTGCTCAGGCCTTGAGCTCAAGCCCAGGACTGGCAAAAAAAAAAAAAAAGGCAAAAAAGTAATTGGATATCCACAGCAGAAGAGTCTGAGACAAAAAAAAAAAAGCTATGTTCATGAGACGTACCATTAAACCAGTTTACCAAGACCAACATAGGGGTCACCCTTTGGTTTTTTCTCCAGAGTTTGGAGCTCTGCTTCAAGTTCTAGCTTGTTTAAAACTGAAGCATTTGTTTTCCCCATCAATCACTTGGAGAAGACAGCACTGACTTTTTCCTACTGACCAGAGGTTTACATGAAGCAATCAATGTATGTGGAGTAGAATCGCAGTGTCTAGTGAACACTGAACAGATGGTAATTATTAGGGCGAGCACTCCATGATAGGCGTCCTGCTTCCAGGGGGAGACAGATTCACAAACAACTGGAAGAAAATGCAGCCACTGCTCTAGAGCCTATGTGAACCAAGAGGCAAGACAGACCATGCAGTGATCATGAGACCTGCTCCATGGGCATCCTGTGCTGGCAGGGGTTTCCTTCTAAGATGCCAGACATGAAGACCCTGAAGGAGAACTACACTGACAGAGAACCACTGCAGGTCCAACAACTGGAAATGAGCAAACACGAATGTGAAAATAAAGCACAGAATGGTAAGAGAAAAAAATCTGTTGCTGCTATGGCAAATATGTCTTTATTGAAAACATAAGCACACATCTTGTAAGCACTGGATTTTTTAAAAAAGCATGACTAACTTAAAGTAGTGCCATACTGGCTCATCATCTTTAGCTTCCTATACACTAAGCACCTCCTATTCAGAGCAGCATAGATAATAATCTGCTCACTTCATGCCACAATGCTCAATTTAAGCTGCCAATTAGCAATATAAAAACTTAAATCTGAATTACTAAAAGTCCTATCTGAATTTATTAAAAACTTGAATAGAGTTTAAAAAAGTGTGTGTTGTTTTTGTTCATTTATTCAGATAGCAAATACTGCACAATTCTTAATTATAAAATTGAAAACATGGGCCGGGAGTTTGGCCTAATGGTAGATGCTTGCCTAGCATGCACGAAGACCTGTGTTCGACTCATCGGTACCACACACTTAGAAAAAAGCTGTGCTGTGACTCATGTGGTAGAGCTCTAGCCTTGAGAAAGCCCAAAGACAGTGCTCAGACCCTGAACTCAAGGCCCAGGACTAGCAAAACAAAACAAAACACCCTAAAAAATGAATGCATACATGCCTAAAGCAAAAACCTATAAATCAAGAGTAAAAGAAAATCATTTAAAAGTGCATAAGAGAACAGAGAAAACTTCACTGATAAGTAATGGTTTTGTAGGTCTTCTTCATCTTAAGAAATTATATACATTTGCCAGGCCCAGTGGCCTATAATCCTACCTACTCAGGAGGCTGACATCTGAGGATCAAGGTTCAAAGCCTGGCCTGGCACAAAAGGATCTGAGACTCTTATCTCCAGTTGGCCTCTAGAAAACGGGAAGTAGGATTTGGCTCAAGAGTAGGGTGGTAGCCTTGAGCTGAAGAGCTCAGGGACAGCACCCAGGCCGAGTTCAAGCCCCATAACCCACAAAAAAAAAAAAAAGAAATCATATACATATTTAGGTAAAAATGACAATTCTGTACATTTTTATTGTGTTTTTTCTTTAAAGTTTTCCAACAGTTTGTTGTGAATATTTTGTCATCTAAATAAATGTCTTCAATGGGTAACTTTTTCATCCAAGGTGATTTTTAACAGTTGCATAGTTTTCTTCCTTGGGCTATGTTATGATCATTATTATTGTGTTATTTTGGTACTTTGATTATGGGTCTAGTTGTCTTTTGCTTAAAGGCTATAATAAAGAGAGTGTTAACATCACTCCAAGCACAGGTTAAGCAGTCAGTATGAATCCACATGATTGCACTAACAGTGATGTCAAGTTTCAAGTAAGAACTATCAGTCTAAATTTTAGTCACACTTAAGAACAGGCCCAGGTTCCAATTCCAGAGAACATTATGAATGAATACTAAGGAAGAACAACAACAAAAAACACCTTTGCTTCTTAGAAATGTTTCAATCAAAGACATTTCAAAGGATTCTCTAACCTAAGCATATTATCTGTTCTATCTCAGTTTATAGTATCATGAGACATACCTTTACATCAGTTTCTCAAGATTTTAATCTAAATTAATCTTTCCTATAAAAGACTTAAAATATTTCCCTGTAACTCAAGTGAAGCAATGCAATGAAACTAGGGATACTGCCAAGTAAAGGTCTTTAAGTTAAACATAGGTTTAAAAGTTTCCCCTATTACGTTACAAAGCATAGTTCTGGTACAAAAGGTTTCAGCATCGAGTCATACTTGTGGTACTTTGGGACTTTTACTTATCTTTCCAAAACTCATGACCTTGGAGGCAGGGTTCAACAGGGCAGTAAGATGGACAGAAATCTGTTCCAGGGTGATTGTAGGTGGGATAGACCTTCGCAACTTCCTGCTGAAGATTTTGGACCTTTGTGTCTGCATACTAGAAATGTTTAACTTTTTATCATTATTCTTACGTGTTCCACAACACTCATCCTCTTATTTCTCTAAAGCTAAAATACACAAACTAAAAATTGACCTGAGGCTTTTTTTTTGGTACTTGTAACTAGGGCTTGAACTCAAGGGGTCAGGTGTTTGGTGTTTGACACTTAGCTTGTGTTTTTGTTTTTGCTTTTCCCTCAAAGTTGTACCACTTGAGCCACAGCTCCATTTGGGCTTTCTGCTAGTTAATTAGAGATAAAAATCTCTTGGACTTTTCCTGCCTGGGCTAGATTCAAACTATGATCCTCAGATCTCAGCCTCCAGAGGAGACAGGTTCTAAGTTTGATCCTCTTAGTTTTCTGGATGGGGAAAAGAGTCTATATCTAGCCACAAACACATAAACACCCAAACATCATTCAGAAAACCTCAGAAACGACAGCTTAAAAGTAACAATTATGGGTACTTCGATATGTCTAGCTAATCTAATCACATCCTCCAAGTTTTAATCTCAAAAATATTTAATAGTTGATTTAAAACTTTCAGAGACATAACACAATTTGTAGGATTTTCTCCTTATAATCTGTAAGCTGCAATCTTTTCAAGTCTGTTATCAAAACTTTTACAGAGCTGTTTATGGTGGTACACATCTACAATTACAATCCCAGCATTCCAGTGGCTAATCACAAGATTAAAGGCTAATTTGGGTATATAACAAGTTCTTATGTCAAAAAAACCAAAAGAAAAGAATTCCTTTTTCACAGCAATACCTCCATACTGTTTTTGTTTTTGTTTCCCAAAGAAAGAGGCTAAAGGAGTTAAAAGAGTCTGTCTATAGAGTCTATAGAAGAGGCTTTGTTTTGTTTTACACTGAATTGATAACATATTGAATTAAGTTAGGTGTTACAATTAAAGAAAAAGAGATAAAAGTCACCTGAGCCAACAAATAAATGATGATGGTAAAATCATAAAGCAAGCAGAGGCTATTGAGAGTAACAAGAGCCAGTCCCAGAATTTTTTCCCTTGCTATTAATATATTAAAATTTTTAATTGTGGTGTGGTAAATATACATATAATTTACCACCTCAGACAATATCAAGTGTATGCTCAGTACTAAGTATATCCATATTATTGCAGAACACATCTCCAGGACTTTCTCATGTTGCAAAACTGGATCTCTATGTCCATTAAACCATGATCCCTGATTTCCCCTTCTTCTCTGCCCCTGGAAACCTCCACTGTACTTGTTTTTCCTTGAATGTCACTACTCTGGATACCTCATATATGTAGAGTCAGACCATGTTTGTATTTCTGGTGGACTTTTTTCATTTAGTGTAGCATTCCAATATCTTATCCATATGCTAGCATTTCCTTCTTAGGGCTAAATAACATCCCATTGTATGTCTCATGATATTTTGTTTAGCCATTCATCCACTGATGGATATGGTTGTTTCTATATGTGGGATATTGTTAGAGAGAGAATGGACAAGGAGGTAGTATAAGAATTTTCTTTTCTTTTTTTTTTTTGCCAGTCCTGGGCTTGAGCTCAGGGCCTGTGCACTGTCCTTGGAATTTCTCAAGGCTAGAGCTCTACCACTTGAGCCTCAGCACCACTTCCGGCTTTTTTTCTATGTATGTGGTACCGAGGAATCGAACCTGGGTCTTCATGCATGCTAGGCAAGCACTTTAACCACTAGGCCAAACTCCCGGCCCCAGTATAAGAATTTTCTAAGAATATTAATTGACTCTGGGCTGAATGAAAAGTAAAAAACGAAACACAACAAAACAAAAACAGCAGTGGGGAAAGGTAATTGTGGAGATAAATGAAATAGGTTAATTTGGTTCCACAAGTCAACTATGGAGCTCTGCTCCATCTCCCTACCACACACCAGGTGTGACGTTGGCTTGTAGCTTAACCTCCCCTTCCTCAGCCTTTCTGGTAACTGTGATCACCAAACAATCGTGTGAACCTTCCAGTGTGGGTAATGGCTTAGAACTGGTACCGACCTTTAGCAATGACCTCTAGACACATTTACCTAGTTTTCTCCATTTAGCACACAAAAGCCTCCTATCATTCTGACATTCATTAGTAAGATCAATAAACACAACTATATGCACACTATAGGACATGATCTTTAAAATGCTTAATATTACTTTAATTAAATCAAGTGTTATGTTGCATGATTTCCACTGGGAAGTGTAAAGATTTTAGGTCTGGAAAGATGCCAAGAAATCAACTGCTATTATTCATGGAATACATTATAGTTCTTTTTGAAATCAACCCAAGGTTGGTTTCTAAGGTGGCTTTCTAAGATGGTTCTAAGTCATTTTTTTTTTTTACCAGACTAGAAGAACTTTTCTTTGGGGTCTTCTAATTTCAAACTATCCTTTAGGGATTTTCATAGGCTAATAACCATATACTATAAGAATATAGCAGCAAATTCTCTGTAATTGACATATATATTCAGAATCAACTACGGAGTAGAGACAAAATCACTGTGAATTTTCTTTACATAATTACCTATAGTTGCTTTCCCAGCTTAACAAAAAAGAACTAGAGTTTGTGACATTATTTCCTTATGTTATTTATTAATGCTGAAGTGTCTGCATTCCACTGCAAGGGGTGGGATGGGGAAGAGGAGCAAATGAGAACTTTGTAAAGAACACTTAGCTTCATTTGGTCAAAAAATGGTCTTTACAAGGGGTTTTTATTATGGGTCATAAAACACTGCTTACCACAGTGTACCTCTTCCTTGAAAAAGCAAAGACACCCTTGCAGCAATGAGAAGCTAAAAACAACACCCAGAGAGCACTCGTACTTTCCTCCCAGAAACACATCTGCGCGTGTCATCCATCTGGGGTGGAGTTGCCTGCACAGCTGTTTATGGGAATTCTTGAAGAGGCAGCAATTCAGCATTTTTTTATTTTGTGTTACTGCAAAGACTGAATTTTTAAGCTGAAGCTTGCTAGGATAGAGGCAGCAAATGTATCTCCAGGGGAAGGAGGGCCATATGTTTCTCACTAATAATTTCTTCAACCTACAGGAAGAGGCTCTGGGTGGTCACATCTACTCAGGAACAGCATGAAGGCCAAGAGCCAAATGGAACAGAAAAGCAACAAATTACCCAGGAATCCAGTTTGTGAACTTAGAATTTTCTTAAAAAGAATGTAGCAGGTTAATAGTAAAATCAGCATCACAATAGGAACAGAATAAGCATCACCACAGCCAGAAAAACAGTCTAGATGGTGAGGCTCAGGCTCATTTGTATAGCAAGAGCTACTTAGGTTTAAGGTCATTGCTCTTTAAAATGCAGGTTTCTGGAACTTGAGCTGGTTGTTCTCTTAAGTAGGACTTCAGGTCTTTTCTTGGCCTACCTAAACTCTCAGACAGCTTTTTGAAGTTATCTCTTTTGGAGTACCACTAAACCATCCTCCATTTCTTCTTTTATGTGTCCTCCAAGGCCTCATCTTGGTACTTACCTGCCCATTCTTAATCCTACAGCCAAGACTGCTACTGACATAAAACCCCTGCATGAACATTGGGTGTTCAACAACGTATGGCCTCCAGTTTTATCAGACTTTCTATGTTGTCCACAGTGGTCACTGACTCCAAGTACTGAATCTGTATTTCCAGTCGATACTCATCTATTTTCTTGTGGCGTGCTTCACAAACTCTACAGTTCTCTTCACCTTCAATTCACCTTTTTTCCTTCTTCATTTTCCTCTTCAACTATTAAATCACTGATATTTTGAGATATCCTAAGTCATAAGAGCAACTGGGACTGCTCTCAGTTTCTAGAAATGCAAATTTCAGTACTTCTTGCTATGTTTTCTACACTATTCCGCAGTAGCCATAATCTCAGTTGTCAATAAACAACATAGATTTTTTTTAAACAAGAACATCCCTAGTGTCTTGAAATTTTTTTATTTCAATGTATAAAGGGGTTATAGTTATATTCGCCAAATAGAGGGTGCATTACTTCTCACACATTGATATCGCTTCTTATGTTTTTTTCCCCATTTCCCTCTCCACACTCCTCCTCTCATTTTTCCCCCTCCTATTTCAAGCAAACAGGTAAACATCTATATAATATACCAGGTAACAAAGTGGGATACAGTAACAATATGAGATTAACCAAAGTGCAACACAAGAGTAGAGAGAAAAACATACGTAAAGAGTCACTTATAATTAAGCCCTTGTTTCCATGTCCTGGAGGTCCATTAATTTGTTCTCATCATATATGGCCTTATGTATCTAGGGTTTAGCTATTGTAATCCTCTGCTAGGAGAGTTTTGGAAGTATACAACATAGATTTTTTTTTACCCCTTTAGCCTGGATTTTTCAATGTAGTAGAATAGCATCATCATTCATACTTCAGAACAAAGTCATTTGCTTTTTATTCCTTTTCCTCTTGCTTGGATTATTGCAGTACTGTCTCCATGTAGCCAGCTTATGCATCTTTCATCTTTTCTTCACAATGCTAAGTGATATTTCTAAAACATAAGACCTATGAGTCCTCTGTGGTGCACTCTTTAACACAAAAGTAAAACTTAAAAAGAGTGCTAGATAAGGCACTTTACTGTCTGATTATACTCTGAAGGTGATATAGTTTTATTCCATCTTTTGTTAGAATGCTTCCTCCAATACTTTGTCCCCAACATACAGACATCTTTCAGTATATATCTCCAACCTCTCTCTAAAATTTACTTACAAAAAAAAAAATATGACCTAAGGCTAGGTTTTGGTGGCTCAGGGCTGCAATCATAGGTACACAAGAAGCTGAGATGTAAGGATCATAGTTAGAAGCCAATCCTGGGCAAGAAGTCTGTGAGATTCTCATCTCCAATTAATCAGCAAAAATAGCAGAAAAGCTGGAAGCAAAGCTGTGGCTCAAGTGGTAGAATTCTCTAGTCTTGAGCATGAAAGCTCAGGGATATAGCACTCAGGCCCTGAGTTGCACCCCCAGAACCAGACCACTCGAAAAAAAGACCTCTAATTCGACTCAACATTCACACCATAGAACCAGCAGCACTCGCTTATTCTCAGTCAATTCAAAGCAGTTGGGTGCTAATTATCTGAAAGTGCAAAAAATATAAACATAAAATTATCCAAGATAGAAATAGTCAAATAAATGATGCAATGGACCTTGGAGGGTTTTGGTTACTGGGATCATGCATTCAAAAGGAGATAGTGCTCAGTGTGCCTCCCCCACCCACACCAAGGCCCAGATCTTGGGCCCTGTTCCAGAGCTTCTTTTGCTCTAGGCTAGCCTCTACTACTTGAATCACAGTGCTACTTTTGGCTTTTTTTCTGTGATTAATTGGAGATAAGAGTTTCTCAGGGACTTTTCTGCCCAGGCTGGCTTCAAACCATAATCTTCAGATATCAGCCTCCTGAGTAGCTACGATTACAGATATGAGTCACTAGCTCCCAGCCTTTCTCCTCTCTTTTTGCTTCTCAGCTACCAGGAAGTAAACGTTCTATGCACTGTGAGGGGTTGCACTGCCACTGCCCAGAGCAACAGTGCCAACCAACCAAGGACTTGAAACTTCAAAACTATCTGTCAAAACCTTTCCTCTTTAAAAAGTGACTGTATCTCTGGCATTTTGTTATAGCATCAGAAAGCTTAATGTACCCACAATATGATATCAAGCAGACATTAGAAATATTGATAATTCTACCATGCAAACAAACTAAATTGATAGTGAAAGGAAAAACTCTTAGGGGAATTTCAAAAAGTTATGATTCTGTTTTGAAAAAAAGAAAGTATATGTGTTTACAAATGTGTAATTATATCTACACTGTGTAGTCAGATAAAACAAAGAATATGTAATCAAATTTAAATTTCAGAAAAGTACTTTTTAAGCTTAAGGGTATACCAATATGCAGGGCATTTGTATGAAAATATGATATATTTTCAATTTCAATTTAATTGAATACCCTGAATATAAATAAAAATGTCTGAAAGGAAATCAGCTTATTCTGGGTGTGGGAGGTTAGATGAAGAAATAGAAGGAAAAAAATTCTACTTTTTCATGTCCAGTATCAAATGTAGTAGGAATATTAAAAGGTTGGTTTTCTTTTATGGGGGAGGGGCTTTTGTGTTTTTGCCCATTACAATTACATATTTTCTAACATTCCTTTTATAAACTTTTTTAAACCATAAAGTTTAGTAAGTCCCTGATAAAGAATGTGAAATTTAAAAAAAAGTCCTACAAAGACAAAGTTTCTAGGAAATGATGTGTTTTTTCTAAGTTTTGTTAAACAATTCTGCATTAAGTCCTTGACAAGCGAAACCTAGTGAAAGATGCTAATTACAAAATTTGATTTTTTTTTTTTGCCAGTCCTGTGCCTTGAACTCAGGGCTAGAACTCTACCACTTGAGCCACAGCACATTTCCAGCTTTTTTCTATGTATATGGTACTGAGGAATTGAACCCTAGTGTTCATGCAAGCTAGGCAAGCACTCTACCACCGGACCAAACTCCCAGCCCCAAATTTGATTTTTTAAAATCATCAGTTGTTGGTGTGCAACCTAGAGAATATGCACTCAATAAATTTATTTTTCCTGTTTAAGTTTTTTAAGTGATGAGTAAAATTTAATCTATATTTATTATGCACAATGTGCTATTTCAAATATTTACACATTGGGGAATGCTAAATTTTCCTAGCAAGTATAACCTAATTTGTCCTTCTGTGATAGGAATATTTCAAATCTAATCTCAGAGATTTTCAATAATGAAATGCAATAAGTACTATGAAAATGAAAGTAAATTTTAAAGGCTATTTCTCAAAGCAAGGTTGTGGGGTAGCTCTTGGAACCCTGCTGTTTGCCATCTGCGCTTCAGCACATACACACTCAGTGATGCAAGCAGTCAGGAGCCAGAGGGCACCCGGCCCCACCCGCCTGGAACAAGTGGGGCGTATCTCAGAACACCATTGGCTCACGGTCGTCCCTATTTGATGACGTGGCTGCGACCGCTGGATCTGAAGCGACAGTCGGGTCTCTGGAGTCTGTGTTACTCGTGGGCTCCGCCGCCATTTTACCCCCCTCGTAGAAGTCCGAGAAGGAAGCCCATACAAGGTAACTTCTAATGTTTATTACATCCTTTACATATACACCTGAATCTTTTTTTTAATCACACAAAGTATATACGTGGATACATGAAAAACTCCGAGTTGAAGTTATACTTGCTACCATTCACCAGTATATCCAGATAAAACACGAACTTTTCAAATTTAAATTTTGAATAAACAACGAATTATTTTTAGTTTAAGCTTGTTAAAATATTGCACACATACACAAAAGTTGTTTATTTGAAAATCAAATGGACCAGTCCATTTAGCAATTTTTTGCTAAATTTGACAATTTACTTCCTACCCACTTCACTTTCACCTAGAAGCCTCTAGAAGAAGCCGTTTGCATTATCCTGATAATAAAAAACAAAAAAAAATGAAAGAAGCAGTTTTTTGTATATTCTTTTTTCCTCCCCAAGAGTATCCTCCCTCAGTCTCACTGTATGCGAATTCCTAGAGTCCTGTATAATTTATCATCTCCTGGCATAGTTTAGATCTAGATTTCCCATATGAGAGAAAACATGCACCATTTGTCTTTCTAAGCTTGGCTTATGTATATTCTTCTTGAGTCTATAAATTCTGAGACTGACAGACATACTCTTCAGATAGTTCTAAAACTGGCTCGTCTCTGCTCACCATGAGACCTTGCAAATAAGTTTTCACTGATCTGCACCATTCTTTTTAGCTGTGACATAGTAGTCCATATAGGGCCATGATCTATTCAGCCACCTAATACACATTTAGCTTAATTCCAATGGTTTTCCATTACAATGAATGCTCCAAGTTTGGAATGCAGCTCAGTGGTACGCTGCTTTTTCTTAGTATATGTGAAACTCTAGGTCCAATCTCTAGCACCACAAAACAAAATAAGGAGTAAGGGAGGAATTAGTGCCATAGCAGACTTTTCATGCCTCCTTTTGTATTTGTGCCAGATTTTCTCTGAAATGTGAAAATGCCACTGGAAGTCTGAATTTTAATCAGTACTTCCAGATTGTCTCCACCACGCTATATCAATTTATAATCCCAGTAATATATAAAATCATTCATTTTTTATAGCTGGCTTTCACAATATCTTCAAAGTCCCATAAAATTGCCACATTTTTCAGGAAGCCAGTCCTTATCTTTCCATCTTCTGAATTTGTACAGTACCTGTCATCTGCAACACCCGTCACTAATACACTTGTCATATACAGTGTTTTTTTGGTGCATCTTATTTTCTGTCCCAAATTTTTAAACAATCTTTAAGTTTGGCTTATGTGACATGTTCCTATTTACTAATAAGCAAGTAGCTCAAACATTCTTCATAAAGATTTATAGAACAACTCAGGTATGAACTGGAAGTTCTGTGTTGCTCAAGTTCTTTTTTTTGTTTCTATCTGAGACATGCTGATAAAAGTTAATGCTTCATCCATATATCATATATTAAAGTACTTTTAAGAATTAGTCTTTTGCATACTAAGAGCAATTTGAGATGAAAGATAAGTATTTTAAAGATGTGATTCCTCAAATGCCTTTCTGCTGAAAAAACTCTGCATATATAGGAACATGAGAGTTTTACATTTTCATAGGCCCATACTTGAAAAAATATGATCACATGCTCATAATTAAATCATTTGCAAATTATTCTTTTACTACTCTAGAATCTGAATATTTTGTTCTGGTCACTTTTAGACATCCTTTAACCTTCAAAAGTGTAATTGAAAGAAACAAAGGAGAATTAGTAAACTAGCAAGGAGTCTGTGTGTATCAGTTATTCCTGAGTGAGCCAACCATATTAGTAGTTAGTTAAGAATCTAACTGGGACCACAGAATATTACACTCATTTCCTGGCCATTTTCAGCAGTCCTGTGCATTGAGCCAAAATATATAATTTTGTAGCATTAGTTAGTATGGAAACTTTTAACAATCATGTTTGTTATTATTGCCCACTTGCATTACCCTCCCATCCTTTTTCCATTTCCAACATATACTCACTTCAATTCTGACTTTATTTTGATGCCCTTTATTCATTATCATCTAAAAGTACCTAAAGATTATATTGAAAGTGGAAATCGCAGCATAAATAATTTTAATGGAACTTACAATGGGTGCTTCAAAGTATGTTTTATGCCATTTTACAAACTTAAAAGCTTGATAAAGGCCACATAAGTTTTCTAAGGCCACCTAAATTTTCCTCTCTTTGAAATCTAATTTCTTGACTTATCCAGTGTTTATAAAGTATAACCCCAGTGAAAGTCCCAAATATTATCCCTGCTATTCTTCAGTGTGAATAGTGGTGTTGCTCACTTTAGAAAGATCAAGAAGGCATTGATGTTGATTTTATTTGGTTTTTGTTCTTTAAATGCCCCCCCCTTTTTTTGCCAGTCCTGGGCTTGGGCTCAGGGCTTGAGCACTGTCCTTGGACTTTCTCAAGGCTAGAGCTCTACCACTTGAGCCTCAGCACCACTTCCAGCTTTTTTCTATGTATATGGTACGAGGAATCGAACCCAGGTCTTCGCGCATGCTAGGCAAGCAGTCTACCACTAGGCCAAACTCCCGGCCCCTTTAAATGCCTTTTTAAAGTTTAATTTAGGATACATACATACAGATGTGTTCTAGACAGTGTATTTTGCTAAATGTTCTTATTTGTAGATTGTCTGTTGATTTTGAGTAATGCTCAACCGATGTGACAAAACTTTTATTGTCGTATCATAAGGGCCTTGATGATCAGCAGAGGAAAAACAGATATTGTAAAGCTTTTTGTGAACTTAAAAAAAATACAAAATAAAGCAACCAAGTTTAAATTAAAAAAAAAAGAATTAGTGTTTCAATATGTCAACTGCAATCCGGAAAACATAATGACTGAGATCTGAAGGAAATACACTGATGTTAAATATACTACATTTTCTCAGGGCTTTCACTTTTTAAGTGTTCCGATACAGAATGGAAAATTCTTAAAATGAATTCCCTAAATGTACAATGGCATATAATGTATTCTATGTTTAGAAATTTTACAAACAAAAGTTAACCTGCCAAAGAATCTAAAGGTTTTTAATAGCAGTCCAGGCAATTTAACATTATCATCAAGTAAGTTATGGAAGGAAACACAAAATGGATTTTTGTCATTAATGATAATACGGAAAGTCAATAAAAACCCAAACCAGAAGGAAAAAAGATATCAGGGACACCGAACACATCAAGTAACACTGGTGTCATTAAGAGTGGCTATGAAATCAATTTAATAACAGTTTTATACAATGTAAATAAGCCTCTGTCTTCACCTGGGGCTTCTGGGTACAGCACTGTTTATCAGGTCTTTCCTTTGAAATTACACGAGGATACTGGACTGTATACAAAGTAGTTAAATTCATTCGACTTGCATATTTTTATCCTTATCTGTAAAAAACAGGAAGACTAAAACTTAGAGAAGTTAAGCTTAGACTAGTAACCATGTTGGTCCTGTTGCCAGGGACTCTCCTTTATATATCCAATAAGTAAATGAGTTAAGTAGACATGGGTCTTTGGGCCTTTAATGTACTATCCTCAAATCTAGTTGATACATTCTTTCTGGGATCCACAGAGGGCACTATATCCTACCATCCATTCCTACCTGTACTTTTGGAATTAATGATTCAAGCTGAGTTTGTAGTTTTTAGATGAAATGAGAAAATAAACCAAACTTAAAATTCTTTAGTGTAGGCATGTCAGATTTTCATGGCTCTAATCCATTCACACTTTTGATCCTTGTACCTTCTTTCGAATCTCACAGGGAGTAGCTACTTATTCTGCAGCTTTAGCTGCGTGTTCTACTTGTTTATGAAGGTACCTCAGTCTCTTCCAAAGAGGTAGATCCCCATTACCAGTTTGTTAGCTACCTCTTGGCCTTGCCTTTGTAAATTGTGGAAGACACTGCTTATTTGCAATGTTTGCTTATTTTTGGACATCTCTAGTGATTTGATGGCACAGTACAATAAATGTTTAAATAAGAACCATGTGTTTACATGAGATAGAACTTTACCCGACAAAAATATAGGCAATTAGCTAGAAACTACCAGGCAGTATAAGGAATAGAAACTCTGATAGTAACTGAACATTGCTGAAATGAAAGAGGTAGACAGAAGGCATTAAAACTTCAGGGGGAAAAAAAAAGAATATACTAGGAATGAGACTGAGGAGAATAAAATGTTAAGAATGAAGGCTCTAGCTAGCAAGAAACATTACTGATTCTGGGCTTAGGTCAGGTAAAAATGAGGGCAAAGTTTAATACTGTTTCTTGAGGAATGTGCAAACAAGGACAGTAATACATTCAAATCACTAAGAAAATGTAAGATTGGGTCTTTATTAAAGGAAATAATTATATATGAGTTATGACAAAGCCACGTTTCCACAGTTCTTGGGAAGTTCACTGGACAGCAATAGATGAACTGGTTACAATCCTACTAACTGCTTAACTTGTAGTAATTCACCCAAATAGGAATTTTAAGGTATTTTCCAATTCTGAAAATTTTACAATTTCTCTGATTTGTGTATATGATGCCTTCAAGTCTTTTAAAAATGGCCTCCATGGCAACACTGACTTACATAACTGTAACTAATCTCTCTGTACATCAGCTTTAGAATTAAAATTTTTTAAAGAGTTCTGAAGGAGTTTAAAAATGTGACATGTGAAAGGGTATCAATGTATGTGAATTAATGCACCTTCTATCTGGCAAATATCATGTAACCCTTTTACTAATTACAATTAAAAAATAAATAAATAAATAAATAAAAAAGAAAAAAAAAGCAGCCACTAAACAAAATTGAGATTGTTGGTAAGATTAATAAAAATATTTAAAAGTAAAAAAAATAAATAAATAAAAATAAAAATGTTCCCTCCATTTTTAGATCTTACTAGATAAATCCTGTCAACTTTTCAAATTTCAGTTGGGTTGGAACTATACTATGTTTAGAAAAATGCAAGACAGAGTAAAATGAGAACGGCTGGACCAACACAATCTTTAAGAATCTGGAGTTAAGTGAGATAGAAACCTTAGGTCAACAGCCCCTTTCTGAACAGCAGGAAAACCAAGAAAAGTATGAATATCACACAGTGGGGAAAGCAAATATTTTTTCAGCCTCCCAGTAGCTTTGAGGAACCTGGGGGATATCCTAGATGGGATGGTTAGTTTGGAAAACCTGTCCTGTAACATTTGCGATGTGAATTTCAAGTGTGTTCTAATTGCTTTTTACAAGCTCTTCTTCTCATAATGTAAAAACTTACCTGGTATAAATGAAGTAAGAGAAAAAAGGATTTAATGATACTTAATGATAGAGTGTATAATGGTTTTTTAAAACCACTCCTAAGCTTTGAGGTAGAATGTACATGATAGCTAAACTACCACAAGATATACTTCTTACTAGGGCATTATATTTGATCATTACAGAAGCTGATAGGGGACCTTCCTTTTTAAAATCAAAATCAAAAGACAAAAGGATCTATGAGACCTTATTTGGAAAACAGCAATAGCAAAAAAGACTAGAAAAATGGCTGAAGTGGTAGAGTGTCTAACCTTGTAAGTGAAAGGCCCCGGGTTCAAACTCTAGTCCTGCCCTTCCTAACAAACAAAGAAGAAAATATCTTTCCCAGCTAAATATAATTTCACACGTGCTAAGCAATAAGCAACATATGTAATACTCTGTATCTAATGAACAGCTCTCATTTTTGAATCCTATCACTGACACTAGGGGCTTTAATAACAATAAAATGTAATGTATTTGCCTTCATTTCATTTCTGAATAATTTTATACAGTCTTATAATAATTAAAATTATAAAATAAATTACTTTAATGCCCAAGGACATGGAAATGCTAAAACATTTATGCAAATAGGAACCACTCATTAAAGAACACTGACAAAGATATATAAATTATATTTAATTCTACTATAGTGGCTGACATGAAAACATTCTTATGGATTGTGCAAGAGTCACAAATTTACCTTCTGGCTTTTTATCTGTGTGAACTTGGGCAAGTCATTAATTAGCTATTTATGGCAGCTGCTTCCATTTGTAAAATGAGGACACTGTTACTTCCTGACCATATGAGAATGGCTCAACTCAGCTCATAGAAGATTCTCTTAGAAATTAATATTTTTAAGAAGCCAGATTCAATAAAGATATAAACATATAAGAAATGTTAATTTGTTTTCAACTTGCAAGCTAAACTGTATCTTCCAATAGTATTACAGAAGTTGAACTGTTTCACTGTTCATGAAAATAGTCATGCTCATTGATTCAGTAGACTTGTGGCTACATGAGAGAAAACTCTGAGGGTAAACAGGGGATAAGTCCTGGGGAAAAGAATGTAGTGAGTCATTAGGATTTGAAGTGAAATGAAATGCTACACCAAATCTTGTTGAAACTTCAGGACTTAAAATGAGAAACTACTTTTTCCCATGAGAACTCAGCAATTATCATTTTAATGAATGCTAGAGAAGTTTCAAGTTCTTAGCTGACACATTTAAATGATGCAAGGGTTTTCAAGAAAGTTTGCCAATTTATAAACTGTAGTTGTTATTAATAATGCCAAAATTAGAGAATTCCCTAAGTGGTTCACAATGATTGATGGTATTTATTCTGAATGTCACAGGAATTGGTAGTGATTCGGTGCCTTCCCATGAACTTGAGGCCAATGTTTTCTTTTGTCTAATTGGTTCATCGTTATTCAATAAATTGGCATTTTCTCTGTTATCCTAGTTCTAATCCCCTGGTATTCCTCTGAAGTATACACTGTCTTCAAATGAAGTGCTTCAAACAAAGCCTGACATTAGACAGTAGATCCTAAACTCAGGCTTCAGAAACAAGTCTGAGAAAACAATGCTATTTAAACAGAGAATATTATTTATTTTGCATGTTTCACTGAAATAAGAACCTATTTTCCAGTGAATAAATCTACTTCTAAACACCAAATTAAGACATTAATATGTTAAAAATATGCTTAATTAGTCATGTAAAGCTCCAACCATTTGAGGTCAATTACTGATTGTCCTCCTAAAGCCAGATTAATGACACAAGTCATAGAAAAGGTATATACTGCACGTCCATCCACAAGACAGGATGCCACAATTAGGAATTAATTAAGTACACAATTAAGTCACAATTAAGTACACTTCAAATCTTTTTCAAAGATTGAAAATGAAATTTTCTCCCATATCTTATTTTGACATAAAAATTAAGAAATACTTGTATATGTTTCTAGATGTACTTAAAGCTAAATAGGAATGTTACCGTTTGAAATTGGCCTATCTCATTCTCCTAGGGCCAACTAAACCTGGTGCCTCAAGCTGACAGTCTGACTTCACAGCAGTTGACTTGGGCCCTCAATGAAGAAAGCTGCCTTTGAGTCTATGTTTGAAGCTCCTTCCTTCGGGCTGCAATGAGACAGAGAGACCTCTTTGTTGTTGCTTGGGTTGACCACAAGTCCTGTACTAACTCCTCTGCTCATGGGATGTTGAAAACAGAGTCTTGAGTTCTGTCTCTGCTTTGCATAAAAATCTTAGAAAAGCCCCTAGTCTCCAGGTTTTGTTTTCTAATCTATATGGTAAGGGTCTCAGGCTAGATGATGTCACTGGATTGGTACATTCCCAACATTCATCACTAACCATATCCAAGCTCTCCTTGGTGAGTATATTATCAGTTCTTTCACACAGGGAAGAATGAAATCTAAATAAGATTCAATGGTCCAGAGGTGACTTCCATCCCTCACTTTAAATGATTGCAGAATCTTCTTCAGTGATATAAGAATGCATTACATAATTTAAATTAAAAAAGAATGTAATGCATGCATGGTTATTCCCAATAGTTCATTTGGCAATCATTCAAAATGTGTATCCTACACTTGCTATTACTGTCCACTGACAGGACTCCTGTTATTTCACAGTATCTTTTCAGAAGAAAAAGCTGTAATTTCACAAAATTATGATATCCCCTGCCTCCTCAATGGTTTTAATTATTAAGGGAAACATGTAGATTTCAAAAAACAATTCACATGGATTCATTTTCCTCACATGTCCCTCTGCACTGGCTATCAGACTGTGATGGCACAAAGCCCATTCCAATGCTCAGCATGTACATACAAAGAGGTTGGTCAAAACTTTGTACAATAGTAGCTAAATAATTTCCATCTTTAAGAAATATAGGAATTGTCTCCATGATAATGGCTCCCACTTATAATTCCAACTACTCAGAAGGCTGAGATCTGAAGACTGAGGTTCTAAACCAACCAGAGGGAGACAAACCCAAGGAAAAAACTGGAAGTAGAAACGTGGCTCAATTGGTAGGGTGTCAGCAGTGAATGGAAAAAGTCAAGTGAGAGCTATAGACTCTGAGTTCAAGCCCCAATACTGGCACAAAGGAAGAAAAATACAGGAACTTTTTTGTGGTTTGTTTTGGGAAGGTCCTATTTATCCTAAGAGTTTTTTTTTCTCATCTTGGAGAGTCTTCTCCTCTGAAACTGGTTCTCCTTTCCCAAAGGTCTTCCTTGAATTTGCTGAAAGTCATCACAGCTCTGGTGAAGGCAGAGACCAGGTAGGTTATCAGGAAGGACCTATGTGGAGATAGATGGAAGCTGCCTGCTTCAGATGTCTGAACCAAAGAGGAGCTTATGACCGCTCTAGTCCCTTCCCTGTGGCAGTAAATTATCCACGATTAAAGAGCCTGTTTCCCCTTGCCCTCTGCTCTACCACTTTTCTTTGCTCCCAGCAAAAACATTAAAAAAAAAAATCCCAAAGGACAAAACCTGCCACCAAGGCAGCAGCACTCTGGTAATTTCCCAGGGCATTATGATTGATAAAGATCAGCAGAGCGTGGGATAATAGCTCCCCTTAATTCACCGGTCCCTTTGAAGGGTTAAAATATGGCAGATGTTGATAGCTGACACTCCTGGCTGACAGGAAAGACCCATTGCTGCGAGGCCCACATCTAGGTTTCTCCCTTCCCTGCAGCTGTCTGTGTAGAGCTAATTGTATCCACTTGTTTAACCTCGGAACGTCTGGAGGCGACCCAGTGCCACAAGGGTACCTCTTTTTTTTTTTTTAACGGTCATTTCCTCTCTGGTGTAACTTGCATGACAGTATGTGACAAGCAGAAATTAATGGGGACACTGCTGTGCCAATTCCTCCTGAATTGCTGACACTGGCTACAGGCTGCCTGTTTGCCACCCAGCCAAGACCTCACATGAAACATGGCGAGGGGCCCATAGCTCTATTCACCAACAAGCCAGCTGGTCAGTGATGAGAAGAGCTAAAACAATGTGGTGTGCACAAATCAGGAAGAAAATGCTTTACAAACTCATTCGGACCAAGGAGGTGGCATTTGCTACGAGTTAATATGCCTGTTTATTTTCCTGAGTGGCAAATTGCAGGATTGTAATCTGCAAAGTACTTTGGATATAAGTATATCTCTCCCCAGGCCTCCTAAGGTGTTAGGAAGGACGGGACCAGCATTCGAGCAAAAGGAAGCCATCCATGCAGGATTCATCTCCAAGGAAGCCTGTCCAACAGGCTGCATCCAGGAAGGTCCGAGAGCCAACCCGGGTACCTCTTGCCTCTTACTAACTACCACAGTGTTGCCCAGTTTACAAATTCTGTGCATGGGTGTCCCTTTCACTCCTCCTCGCACGTACAAGTGCACATACAAGTATACACACAAAAGAACTCTCAGTTCAAGCCCATTAATCGCCTGCAATGTTTTACAGAGTTGGGGAATATGTCCAACCTTGGCAAGATCTATTTTCTCCTCTTAATATAATCAAGAATCAACCTTAGTTAGTGGTCACTTAAAACAGTGGCTCTGCTATAGATCAGCTCCTACTCATTTTAACACAGAGGAATACACAAATGTAAAAGTTTTTTTAAGGGCACAGTAGAAAAGTTACTTATAATATTGTATATAACTCAACAGTCAGGTTCAAGGAGAAAAGATGGCGAGCAGTTAGTGGGAAAATCCCACTGGGGAGAATTTTGTTAACAAATATAGGAAACTCTAACCTCATGGTCTCTAAACTCTAAAGACATAACCAAAAAACTCCTCGGTTTCATAGCTGAGCATGGCATATAGTGAAATTTTGGTATTCTATAAAAGCACTATTTAATTTACCTTTTCCCCTAAAGCTTTAAGGCATACCAAAGTTGGTATGAGTGACACATAGTTTTTGAGAAAAGAGAAAAAGAGGATACACAGCCTGTCTGGAATCCAATGAAAGGATAATGCCCAGATTTTGCAGAGCTTCCAGGTGGGTATGAGGAGAAAGAAGACATGTTTCCAGTTCTAAGAGGACATTTCTAAGCCTACATATGAATTGATTCCCTTCCAATAGTGTTCTCTGGCTGTAAAGCATTAGCTACAGGTACAGGCAGTCTATCCAGCAGCAAATGGAATTAACAAAAATCTCTACTCACTTGGGCAAGAAGCACAAGATCAGAGAGGTAATGCAGTACGTGGTGCCAGCCACTTCAACTGGACAAAGGCCCTCATATTTTTATAAATATAAGCTGTAAGAGCCACTGTATTTTTAGGAAAGGTGTAAAACATTTCTAAATCAACTAAAACACAGGCCCTGAAAAAACACAACAAACACATTTCTAAACTATACTAAATGTTGACTGCCAATACAATCTTGAAGGAGCCCTGCTTGCTTTATGACATCAAGGTAATATTTTAATGAAAATTCAAGTATTACAATGCCAAGAATATGCAGTATGTTACTGGCTAAATACAAAGTCTTTTTGCTTGCTATGTGGAAAATTTAACAGAAAACGTATTCCATGTAAGACATTCCTTCTGTGAACACTTGATGACCTGAACATGAATCTCAGATGCAAATGTCAATGAAGACTTTTGTGTAGAACCTCTCCTAGCTCCACATGTGATGCCCACAGCTTTTGTAGTGGCTTCACAGTCTGGCTTTGCTACTGCAGTGAGTGATCAGTGAGAGATCCACTATGCGGTGCTGGTGAGGACTGAGTCCATGTCAGCAGGCAAATCAGCTCACTGCAGGAAAGACTGGACGATCCGGTCCACATATGTCACCCACATGCACAGTTCTAACACAGTTTCTTATTAGTTATTATTTGTAACTCAAGGATATGGATGGCATTGGGAAAGATGGGAGAGAATGATGGAAGGGATGATGTGGATCAAGATGCATTGTACTTATAAACTGGTTCACTGAATTGAAACCCTTCTCCTACTACTTAAAGATGATGAAAAATGTTTTTGGAAAATATATTTTTTGCATTTAAAAATTTTTCTGTGTCTTCCATTTATAAGCTCCTAAGTTTCTCTAGGCTCCAAATCTGCAACTTAAGGGTTAGGAAGGCCAGAATCTGATACATGGAATGTCACCATAGAAATACTTTCTAGAAACACATGTTTTATACTAAACATGGGATACCTATACTTATTTAAAAGTCTTTTCTCAGTTCAAACAGGTCTGTCAAAGGCTATACAAACATCCACATGCTGTATTTGTGAGATAGGAAAACATGGATCGGATTTATAGTCTTTCTTGATGTTGTATCAGGCCTCTGATCAGAAGAACTGAGATCTCTGTCAAGACATTTCGGTGGCAAGTACATACAAGGCAAGGATTTTCCAGTTCATTTCCCCTGGCAACTTGCTCATCAATCACCAGGGTTCAGGACTTTTTTATTTTGGCTGGAAGAAAGAAACCCAGTGGTTTCTGTCCTGGTGTCCCTTCACTCATGATTTGGGCTATTATCAGTCTTGCTGTGTCTATCATAAAGAGTAGCTAAGCTGTCCAAGTTCACAGGCCTAACCTGAAGCATACCAACTTTCAGCATGGCGGACATGATTCAGAGGGATACATGCTATTTTTAAAAAGCATGTTTTTGGTGGTGTCATTTAAAAAAATGAAACAGGAACTGTAAAAGCTCATATAGTATGTGAGGAAAGGGGAGACGTGCTTCAAAAACAATTGTACTCATTACCTGACTCATGTAACTGTAACCCCTCTGTATATAACCTCTACAATAACAATAAATTCTGTTAAAATATATTAAAAATTCAAGTTACCTTTGGCATCATTTTTTCTTCCCTTTCAATTTTGAAGAAATGTCAGATGTCTTTGAGTAACTAGTGAATTTATATACAGATACATTTTTGTATGGACATCCTCATTACCACTGAATCTCAAGTATTTCTCTTCAAAAAGAGTTGAAAAGGCATCTTCATACTTCTTTATTAAATCAATTCTACATGCAGAACATCTTAATTATCCACATGCAATCTCTCTCTGTACCAACCAACTCAGGGTTTGAAAAGAAATGTTATTTTTCTTTAAAGCAGGCACCTCTTAAAAAGTATCTGCTGGCTAGTAGTTTAGCCTAGTGGTAGACTGCTTGCCTAGCATGCACGAAGACCCGAGTTTGATTCCTTGGTACCACATACATAGAAAAAAGCTGGAAGTGGTGCTGAGGCTCAAGTGGTAGAGCTCTAGCCTTGAGAAAGCCCAAGGGTAGTACTCAGGCCATGAGCTCAGGACTGGCCAAAAAAAAAGAGAAAGCATCTGCTAACAGGTATAATCTAACAGTTATGAGTTCATGTCAACAAGAACATGGAAAGTTGATTTCAAGTGAAAAATATTGAAAACTCAGAGAACATCAGAGAAATTGGTACAGGTGTTTGCAATGATAGTTAAAATAGGCTTGAAACTTTATTCTATATGCAGGTATTAATTTAAAAGTTTATTTCCCAGCAGCAACTCTTTCCAATAACAAGTGAAATGTCTCTAGAACCGATTCCACTAGTTTTATGGCAGTAAGATCAACAGTAAAAATAAATAACAATTGTGTCAGCAAGTTTTATTAAAGAGAGCTTGTCATATCATTTTTTTCTAGTTAGTCCTTGCTATATTATCAATATCATCATCATTAACCTCCCTATCATTCACACTGGATATTTTACAAGCTCTTGTCACTGTACTGATAATGAAGGAAGTACACTATGTGGCTAATTTGTATACTGGACTACAAAGATGATTCAAAGGTAGAGATGTCAATTTTGTGGTAATTTGCATCTCTCATTAATATGAACATGCAAAATCTTTTCCTTGGACTGAAAACATATTAGGCTGAATCACTGAAATAGCTACTTTTGTAAAGGCAAAACAATAACTACTAGGAATTTCATACAGTGTAATAAAATAGTAATACACACCTATTTTGGGCCATAAACAATCCAATATGCTTTAAGTGAGATAGACTGTTAGTATGGTAGCACATTTTGTACAAGCTTTTTTTTTTTCTGATCTTGGGTTTGAACTCGGGGCATTGTAAAGCTTTATCTGCTTATGGCTAGTGCTCTACCACTTGAGCTACAGTTCTATCTCAGGTTTTTGGTGGTTAATTGGTGATAACAGTCTTCCTGCCTGGGCTGGCTTTGAACTGCAATCCTCAGATCTCAGACTTCTGGGTAGCTAGAATGAGTAAGCCTGGGCTGGCTTCAAACCACAATCCTCAGATCTCAGCTTTCTGAGTAGCTAGCCAATGGCATGAACCACTGGTGCCCAGCCTCATACTAGTTTTTAAAAACAAGTAGTGGAAAAATATTTACATATGGGTAACACATTACATACTGTAGAATTTAGATCTTGTATCTCTTTAGGCAATTATTAGCTTGGAGTGAAGTGTTTTGAAAAAAATTATTCTATGAATATGTAATCATTCTGCTATTTATTCATCTCTGGTATATTCTGACTTCAACATTCATTTCTAATTATTTGTTAGGCTGAACTCCCCCCTTTGTACATCTTCCACATATTCTGTGTACTTGTAAATTTGTCCCTAATGTTCCTCATCCATATCTGAATTGAGTCATCTTTTTAACTGGTTTGTAAGTTACGTGTGTGTGTGTGTGTGTGTGTGTGTGTGTGTGTGTGTGTGTGTGTGTGTGTTAAAGTTTACCTTTCCTTTTTGTAACCATTTGCCTTTTAGTTATAGTTATAATACTAGAAATTTACTTTCTAGTAAACTGTGAATCATTTTTTGCTGATGTCTTCTTTTCATATGTAGCAAACTCTACTCATGGATATGATAAAATATTTATTTGTTATTTTAACCCTTAAAACAAACTAATAGTACCCCTCCTATACCCATTCATCTTTTCAAACTATCAAGTGCTTGGGCTTTCTACAAAACATATATGAGGATACTTGCTTGGTATCCAACTTGGAATTGTGTCTTTAGCCTCCTAACCAGCACTAAATGTTGCTAAATCAGGCCTGTTTCTAGCAAAATTTACAAGCAAACTCAGCTGTCTCTTTTATAAGGAAAATTTCCTGCTGTACAAAGGGTTACCTTTGAACAGTATCACCATTATTTCACCCATGACTACATCCCTAATTTTCTGTTTTCTGGCAGCTGCTCTGCAACTTACAAATAATGTGTGTCTTTGTTTAGAGTGCCTTAGAAAAACTGTATATTCTAAATGTGGCAGAAAGCTCGATTTATTTTACTTTGAAACCTGAGAAATCAATAACATGAACCATATGTTAATTATGAAACTTGGTGATAAATAAAGTAAGAAGTCCGGTGAAAGTGAGGTAGTAAGAGTGACCGTGAAACTGAAGCAGGAAGGGAAAAAAAGTCCTTTCTCTTGATGAGGTGCTTTCACCAAGAGGAAACCAAACTGCAACTCTTTTTTAATTCATTCTAATGTAATTTGTATTTTACTTTCCTAAGTGTGTGTAGTTTGTTTTTGTTTTTTTTTTTAAATCATGGTCTCACAGCAGAGATGCCTACCAAGGACTGTTACTGGCAACATTCAAAACCAATCATGTCAAAAAGACAAAACAAGCATACTTTTGTCTCTGGTGTATTGTTTATTTGGATTCAAAGAGAGTTGTGCACCAAAGAAGTATGTCGACCCATCATTAATATGGGATTGAAATATTAAAGGACTTGATTGAGGTTGCAATCAAAACCAGAAGAACAAGCCGAATGAGGTGGCTCATGCCTGTAATCCTAGCCTCTAGGAGGCTGAGATCTGAGGTTCTCAATTCAAAGCCAGGCCGGGCACTAAAGTCTGTGAGACTCTTATCACCAATTAAATCAGAGAAAACCAGAAGTAACAAGGGATAGGGCAGTAGCCTTGAGTTGAAGAGCTCAGGGACAATGCCCAGGTCCAGAGTTCAAGGCCCATGACCACCACCACCAACAACAAAAACAGCAGAAGAACAGAGTTATTAATGCAATATAGGAGTTTTTCACATTCGACATACTTAAAAGCTTTTTGAAAAGTGATTTTTGCCAAAAATGGTGATGTACTCCTATAGTCCCAGCAGTTGGAAGGCAGAGGCAGGAAAATGAAGAGTTGAAAGCCTACCTGATTTGGCAAGACTCTGTTTCAAAATAAAACAACACAACACAGCACAACATTTTACAAAGCTACATTTAGGGAAAGGTCTACTTACAGTACACAAATCTCTCTTTTATGCATAGGACCCAGTCAATCGATTCTCCTATGATAGGCAATTTATTTCTTTCCCTCTTCTTGTACCTCATCCTTTGAGGAGGAATGCATTTCGGTAGTGGAAGAGGAAGAATGAAGCTAGCTGGTGCTCACCTGTAACTTTTACACTATTTTAGTTTCAAAACAGTCTTTCAGCTATGGATAATGGTGAATTTCCCTGTTCCAGGTTTTAATTTTAACATTTGATATACTAGTGAGACTAAAATGTCAACAAGGAGTACTTAGGTCCTTATTCCGTACTTACCATAACTACAGAATATCTTCAATGGAGGATAACTATTTCTGGACTAATCTGTATCACACTCCTAACACAGACTGAGCTTCTAACATACATTACAGCCCTATACTTCATTCCCAGTGAAACATCTCATGATTTCCACTCCCAAACTTCTGATGTTCTATTTTAGCATTCTAATCCCAAAGTGGTGTGACTGTACTTCAGGAGAATGATAAATATTTTCCTTGGTTTTGTCCAAGAAAGGAAAAATTAACAAGTATGGTCAGCAATGGTAGTGAACAATGGTAAATATAAAAGCGAATACAGCTATGAACTCATACTTGTTAAAGGCTTAGAATCACAATTGGGAGAGAAAATTAAATTCTAAGCACTCTTACTCAGCTTCTAATATATGAGCTTCAAACACAGTACTTTATCTGGCCACCCTGATACCAGTGTTAAAACCTGTGACAGTGATTCACTTAAATTTCAAATGCTTTGTTTTCTCACCTAGTTTTTTTTTTTTTAAGGGCTAAGAATTCAGATAAGTAATTCTCACAATTCTGGTAAGGGATTACTAATTTAAGACCACAGGAAATTGAAAACATTAGTATGTGTGAAACAAAACATCATCTTTGAAAGGACAAATCACATTGTATCATAAATACTTTTTTTTTTTTCTCCAGTCCTGGGCTTGAGCTCAGGGCCTGAGCACTGTCCTTGGACTTTCTCAAGGCTAGAGCTCTACCACTTGAACCTCAGCACCACTTCCGGCTTTTTTCTATGTATGTGGTACCCAGGAATCGAACCCGGGGCTTCATGCATGCTAGGCAAGCACTTTAACCACTAGGCCAAACTCCCGGCCCCATAAATACTTTTTTTGAAAGGGTAGTTTTCTGGATGGTTTAAGAATATTTAGTTAGCACTTCCCTATTTCTAAGCATTTTCTCTTTTATTTACTATCTCCTATTAACAAGTTAATGTTTTTCCATCAGAGATCTTAAGGAATGCTTATATTTTATTATTTTCTTAAGTTATTATTTGTAATTAACTATGGGCTGAACTTCAGGCCTCAAGCTTACTATTTAGGCCATGATCCCATCTAGTCCCCTCACTCTTTTATTTTTTTCCAGAAGGGGTCTTATGATTTTGCCCTGAGTTGGAAGAACTAGCTTCAGACCATCATCCTTCCATCTCTACCACCCAAGACACTGAGATTACAAATCTACACTACTACACCCATCTATGGCCCCAAGTTCAGTGCTATCAAACAAATTTTATGTTATGGATATGTTTTAATTAAATGTCACACCTGAATTTGTCTTAGAGACTCCCAAATTTTCCTTTTTTAAAAATAAGGTCTCATTGTGTGGCCCAGATCTTCCAACATCAGCCTGCTAAATGGTAAGATGACAAATTTGAATCAATGTGCCCAGCAATTTTCAAAACTCTATTCATCTATGTACTGGCAAGCAAGTATTACAGGCTCTAGTCAACTTAGAACAAAAGGGAGACATTTTTAAAATTTTCCATTTGTATCATATGTATCACACTAGGAAAGTCTTTCAGTGACTTTAATATTACCAGAGGACAATTCTTAGAAATTCACTCTTCGGACTCATACTTTGGAATGGAAAGTCAATTAGCATTTTACTCTAGTACCACAAATGCTTAACATGTATTGATGTGACTGGCTAACCATACTTGGAGAAACAGTGCATAGTGAAGAGAGAAACAGAACACGATCTTTACCTAAGCCTTTGTCAACCTTTTATTAGATGGTAACTCATTTTTGCAAGATCTGTGGCTTGGAATATTTTTATAGGCATCATAAACGAGCTGACCATTTTATGATACTTGCTAGGGTTTTGTAATATTAGAGTTCTGACCAGTTGTTTCTAATATTAAAGAAATCAAGACTCCAAATGTCACAGTGCCCAGAGACTTGGCATGGAGTTTCACGTTTAAATATATAATTAAACAAATGAAATATATTTAAATATATTTAATGAACTATATTAATATGCTACTAGTATACCAATAAACCATAAATTTAAATATTTTATATTAGAAGTATTTCTATTTAAAAATATACAAATTTTGGCTAAGTTCTTCACATTTGAGTGTTCCCCAGAGTCAATCATTTTGGAGAATTTTGTTTTTATAGAATGAGTGACCAAAAAATCCAGAATAACAGGAACTATAACAATTATATGCTAGAGACATCTGACTTTCATAACAGGCTCCATGGATTTGCAAAGCTCTATTATATAGCCTTCTGTGAAAGAACTTATTCATTCAACAAATATTTGCCAGAACTTACTTTTTCTCAACTGCAATAAAAAAGATTGACTAATGTTTTCTACCTTGCTTAGGAATGAGGAAGAGATCCTATCTTAGATAAGTTGACAGATTGGTTGTTACAAGTCTATCAGTACTGATGACAATAGTGAAAATAGCAACTACAAAGTGAAGCTCTGCTTTTTAATTCCCACATTCCACAAACATATCTGAACTTTCTGGGTAAGACTAAATATCCAATGTAAGTAATACAGAGGGCAGTATTTTTAAATTACTTCAACAATAACTTCATACTCTGATGCTTCTTATGGTGAACGTGGGAAGACTTTTGTATTCAATGGTGAGTATATATATGAGAAACAATGTTTAAATTTAAAGAATTTCATAAATACTGGGTTATGTTTTAGGTATTAGTTGCATCATTAAACTCAATTTTCTGTGTTTAAGAACATGTTTAACACAATCCAACCAGAAATCTAAAAAAAACTTTTGGAATTTAGTTAAGTCAGTTCTATACTAAAGGAGAAGTTCTAGAGATCAGATGCGGATTTCAGATTACACAGATGTGATAAGATGACAATTTTGAGGCTTATTCTTCCATAATTAGTAGAATTAGGAAAGCATTCTATATTCTAGGCAGTAAGATGGTCCTGGGATACTGCAATAGACTAAAATTCTGACTTCAAGTTCTCTACTTTCTAGTTGGAAACAACAAACATAAAAAAGATAGGTTTAGCTAAGTATTATGAAGAAGCTAACATGATGTGGTATTACCTGATCTTTAGGTGAGGATATGTGGCTGACATCGTCAGAGCAAAGCCTCTGGTGCTGTGACACTGGGGGTGAGGGGTTGGGGGAGAGGAGGAAGATAAGGAGACTGTCATCAGGGAGCTTAAGCACATGTTAAATTTAGATGAGGAATATCCCTCTTTGGAAGAGAACATCATTCTGCTATTTGTCACTATGGTGATGTAGACAGAGCCTATAGCTTTTTAATGAGCTCTATAAACAGACTGAATGCCTAACTTGAGGAAGCGTTTTCTAAAGAGAGCCCAAACTTATTTGTTATTAGCTTAAGTTAGTGCCATGTATCTACTTAGTGAGTCAGTATTTGGGTGAGTCAGTCTTGGTTACCATTAGAAAGACCTGTGCTTTCTTTTTCTTGTAACCCCTATTTCCTGTTGGGGTGTGAGGGGATGACAAACCACTCAATACATCTGTTGTAGTTTGTAATTAGAATATCAGGTGCTCGAATATTTTATCCTCTTTCCCTATAGAAGTTTTCTGCTACTAACAAGAACTCAAAATTTATGGGACAGTTGTTAAAATCTACATTACCTGAAAATGACTACCATGAATAATCTCTTAGGTTATTTAAAAAATATCACTTGGAGTAAAAGATACAGGAGAGCCTAATATATGTGTTTCTGATAGAGGAGAGGTAACAAAAATTACCAAAAATTATTTCCTAACATGTGAATGAAGGACTACAGTAAACAACTCATGAATTTAAAAGTTTGGGAATATGAATTACTCCAGTGGTAAACACTCATTCACTCAGCATTTCCTCCTCAGCATTTCCTTCATAGTTTGGAGTGTATTAATCTTCCAATCATCTCTTCCACTGCAGTCAATGGCCAAATGCTGGCACTACCCTGTCTACTCACTGACTAGCTTGCTGACATTCTGCTTAGTATATATCTGATGTTCCTCTTTGAAAAGTCCCCTAAAGTATACATGTGCAAAGGGTAGTGGTAGGGGTGTAAGACTGTGGTTTATGTAGAGAGAACATTTCTTTTGAGTCAAAGGACTATTTCAGAAGCTGACTTTCCATATAACACAGGTCCTGTTCCTGGAGAAAATTGGAAAATTAGTAAAACAGAGTATCTCAGTCACAACAGCTAATAAACTATACGGGAGTATTTACTATAAAACATTCTATGGATTTAAATGTACAGGAATAAATTAGGTAAGACATTATTATCACCAATTCTATTAAATGCCTCATTAATGTAGCAGGCTACCGTAAGAACTAGGCCAATGACTTGGATCAGTAGCCCTAAAGCTAGGTAGGGAAGAGGAAGCTAGAACCAAACAGGCAAAGCCAAAGTTGATGAGGCAGTGGGTTGGGAAGAAGGGCTGGGGAGAAACTGTGAAGGAAAGAATATAGGGAACATGTGTGCTTGAGTACTAAGAAAAAATGAATTGAAAAGCCATAGTGTCAAGACAAAGCCTTGGAATTCCATCTGTATAGTAGGAATGAACGATTTTAAGTGAAACTACTCTAAGTCAAGGACCCCATCTCACAGTAAAATCAGTATGACTGGCCTATGAAGTCCTTTATACCAGAACAAATAATATCACAACAATCCGCTTGGCTTAGTATAAGAAATATTAAAGGGCTGGAGACACGTGAAATAGTATTTGCCTTGCACAGCCAAGACCCTGAGTTCAATACCCAGGAACCCTCGCCACCCCCCACCCCAAATTACTGAACATTCTTACCATGCATTTTTCATATGTGCACTTTCTTTTCATTTTTTCTGTTACTACACAAAGAGACTACACTAATGAAAGAAAGGTGTATTTTTTTTTAAAGTAGTCAGTTTAATTCATCGTGCCACAATATCTGACTGAAAAAATTTTCTCTTCATCGTTATTGTGTAGTATTTTCCTTTGAATTTCTTGCCTTGTTTTTGGGATCACCTTATTATGCAACATCTGCTCTGAATTTCAAATGTGATAAACAGAGTATGAGTGTTGGTGGCAGATGGCTAATGACCAGTAGTGACAGGGCATTCAAGCCTGCCTTGTTTTCTGAGAAGTGATATTTTCATGTTAATTTGCTCTGTCCCCCGCAAAGATGAGACAAATCACCTGCTCCTAATTCAGGGAAAGTGGAGACCACCAGGAGCCAGACAGGCCATGAATCCTTTAGAAGTAAGGAGGAAGGAGGATCCATAGTACATCCCCAGGACAGAGGACCAGTTAGCCACTTTGCATTATGTCAAATGGAGAAAGATGAATCAGCCCTGGGCATCCCATAGTGACATCAGAGCCACTGTTTATTGCAAGAAGATATTAGTCATGAAAACAGATATTTCCCAGACGCAGAAAACAGGTGCTATTAAGAGTGTGTGTCAGTCTCTGAACTCTGGGCTTTGTAAAATAAGCCTAATTAGTACATTTTATCTCTTACTGAAAATATTAAACCAGAAATCTCTAAGAAACATTCAATTGAAGATAAAAGTGAAATTTAATCCTCTCAGAAAATAAGCCACAGACACATAGACCTTGAGCTTTCCTGCCCCTCAAACTGTATAGAATTCATTTATCATAGAAATACATAAACATAATTTTAATCTCATGACTGAATCACCAAAAGAGGCCATATGGTCTTGAGCTAAGTGCCTTGTTCTACTTTAGAAAGGCTATTGATATGTGTGGTCTTTTAATGCTTAAAACTTGTAAAATTCTGTCACCAGTTTTATTGTGTGTATTATAGACACTCAGTATCTAAGGAACAATTGGGTAGGCTCTCAAAGAGTGTGTAAGCTATTGAGAAAGCAGATTATAGCCATGGAAAGATAATTCATTTGCTGTACAGACAACCTAAATATCTAAGGAATGGTTCATTAAAAGAAAGCGCAGATATATGTTGTCCATTCCTAAGTCTTCCCAGATATAGTTCCCTTTTCTGGGGAAAATGTAGAATTTACAATTCTTTCTCTCTCACAGACAAAACCATGGGTGAAAACTAAAATCCTAAAGCCTCTCTTTGATTAAAAAAAATACAAATCCTCCATCAAGTATAGGTGCTATATATGCACACTGATTATGAACCTAAAGAAAAAATAACAATCAATGCAAAGTCAATTATTACCTCATAAACTTAAGAATGGAAGTCCTAGATGATATAGAATTAAATCTCACAGTTAAAAAATTAAGTAAATGCAGCAATAAATCGTATCACAATCAAATAGAACCAAAGACAGTATTCTGAATTGGAAAGATGAAAGCAAGATAATGTCAGTGATAAGACTAGAGGCAACCTTATAATATTTGTAGCCATCAATTGGCTTCTTTATGCAAATATCAACAGAGTATATATGCATTTAACAACATTAAGAAAGATGAAAGAATGTGATGAAAACTTCAAGATGAAATATTACTAAGATAAATATCCTTTTTTTTGTGGGTCATGGGGCTTGAACTTGACCTGGGTACTATCCCTGAGCTCTTCAGCTCATGGCTACCATCTTACCCTTGAGCCAAGCCCAACTTTCAGTTTTCTAGAGGTTAACTGGAGATAAGAGTCTCAGGTTCTTTTATGCCCAGGCTGGCTTTGAATCTTGATTCCCAGATCTCAGCCTCCTGAGTAGCTAGGATTACAGGCATGGGCCACTGCACGCCAGCAGACTTATTTTATTTGTTTAGAATAAAGTGTATTTATAATGCTGGAAAGATCCACCTCTGGTTTTATTTTTATGACATTTTTTTTTACCAATGCTTAATTCACACCTATATCTTTAACTTAATTATCAAAATCTGACAAAAAATACTCCTTAATAACAAGACTTCCTCTAAAAATTCAGCAAACTATCAGCTTTCAAAGCTACTTAAATCTTTAGGTGTAGTTTTTTGCATTCCTCCCCGCAAAAATAAAAGTGTTACCTTCATATTTTATATCACAAGATATTTTTAAGTTCATCATGAGTTCTTTTCTAACACATTTGATAATGAAACTATGCTAAACCACAGTTCATCCCAACATTAATATTATAGCTACTAAGGAACATTGTAATTTTGAACAAGTCCTCCGTATTAATACAATTAATATGCTCTGGATATACATGAGAACATCCTGAATTTTAGTGGCTGAATAACAGGGAAACAGTGCCACAGAAAACACAGTGGAGGACAGCTGGTGAAGGAAACTTTCCTTAGCCTACATGATTTTATGTAAGGCTTTATCTTTATTTTATATTTTATATCTATTTTGTGTGAAAGTTTTATATTTGGTATGTTCCAAAGTCAATATTATATCTATGACAATGTCAGCAACTGTATCTATGATTTTCAGTATTTGAAAAATGTTTTAGAAAATATTTTCATATCATAATGCAAAGAAAATCAGATATATAGGTATACTTAGTTATAAATAAGTAGTCTATTTGCACTTGAAAATGCTCCCAAAATAATTTAAATAATCATAAACATGCTTTTTTGTGTGTCATATTTCTTCTTTTGTACTGAAAGTAGATTCATCTCTAATTCAGCTTGGTGTCCATAAAGTGCCTAGCATAGACTTCTCCTGAACAGAATAATATTCAAAATATCATAGTCAGAAAAACTTCTTCTGAAAAGCATTCTATATAAAGAATGGTAAAAAAAAAAAGAGCCCTTTTGGTTAATCTCATGTATCTGACTTTTTACCTGGTATACTGTATATACGCTTACTTGTTTATGTGAAATAGGGAAGGGAAAGGGGAAAAAACAAGATGATTGGGAAGGGGTGGGGTGAGAGAGATGGGACAAAAACATGAGAAGGGGTATCAATGTGTGAGAAGTAATGCACCTACTATTTCGCGAATGTAACTGTAACCCTGACAAAAACAACTAAATAAATTTTTAAAAAAGATACACACACACACACAAACAGGTATGAACTATCATGCCTGGCTTCAGTTTCCAAATTCTGAGCTTGCATAAACCAGAGAGTTTGGTGTGATTGCAAATTTTCCTTCTGCCAGGTGTTCACTGAATTTGAATTTGTGGGCTTGTATTTTCATTAAATTTGATGCCATTTCAGTCATTATTTCTTCAACTAACCCCCCCCCCCATCTCCTCTTATACAGAGAGATTCTTTCTCAGTACTAGGATAAAACTCTACTGAGGACTAAGACCTAAAGTATTAAAAGATCTTTCCATTGAGCTGGTAGAAACAAGCTCATTCCATGCAGGCAGGAGCTTTGGGAATTTTTTTTATTTTTTTTTAATTCATTTACTTTATTGTTATTATAGAAATGATGGACAGAGGGATTACAATTACAATCAAGTTTTGGTTTCTGCCCTTTATCATAATAATATTCATTTGAAGTTACTGAAACATCCTATAAATACTGGATAACAAAATATTTCTGTTCTCTAGTTGTCTGCTGGAAAACTTCAATTAACCTGAACTGAAACAGCTAGTATTCCATTTTCTAAAAACAAACAACAAAACAAGATACAATTGGTAACAATTTTAATCAATTACACAATTAGCCAAAACCATTCTGATGATTTTCATGCCTCTAAATGATTGTTCATGTTTTCAACAATAACTTCAAAGTTATTAGAAAAAAACTCTTGAATTTAATTTTAAAAAAGGCAAACATATTAGAAAATTTTTAGATGGAGATAATAATGACTTATTAGCAAAAATTCAATTAACATAATTAACATAAGCCACTTTAAATATTTCATTTGGACATATCTTACCAAAAAGCATCAATATGCTAAGCATAAACCAGAGCCATCTATCTTACCATCACTCCTACAAGAAAAAGTGGTCTCTATAGGATACTGAACTAGGTGGCTGAAGAAATTTAACAACCTCCAAGAGAATGTCCAGATTACATTAAATGAAGTGACACTCCCTTTCCCTAGTGATAGACCGGAAAAGTCATAAAATCTTTAGCAAGTTCAAATGCTTCTAGTAACACTCACCACCAATCCTGGCTCAACCACTCCCTAGCTCCTTCCATCTGTGGCAGTATGGTGATTAACCTCCTCTCTGTCTCCTCCTTTTACCCTGCTCGTGCCTCCTTACTAATGTTTGAGACTCTCCCCAGACCATGTCATTTCCACTAGTCTCTAATCCAGCTTTTGTCTAATGCACTATACTGGCTTAACAGTTGTTTCAATTATACATATGCTAATTAGAAGCCTTTAATAGCATATGAGAATATAATATAAAGCTCAAAAGAAAAAGAAACCTATGGACATGACAATATATGCTATGAGTATATGGCTACTTTGACTTTTTAAAAATGATGCCCCACACAATAACTTGAAATTTAAAAATGCATCAAAAAAAGTGTGTGTGTGCCTGAGTGCATTGTGTGCATGTGCACATTTCCTGAGCCTTGACCTCAGGACCTAGGTACTGTCTTTGAACACCGTTTTGTTTAAAGCTAGCATTCTACCACTTAAGTCACAGATCTACTTCTGGCTTTTGAGTAGTTGGAGATAAAAGTCCCACAGACTTTTCTTTGGGAAAAGTCTTCAAACTCCAATCCTTGGATCTTAGGATTATAACCAGTACCCAGTATAAATGATTATTTTAGTAGGAATCTCTTTAAGGTATTAGAAGTAATTATTAAAATAAATTTAAAAACAAAATGTCCATGCTCACTGATCGGAGAAATTATTATCTACAAATGGCCATACTGCCAAAGGCAATCTATACAAATTCAGTGCAATACTTATCAAAATCCAAATGACTCTCTTTACAGAGACAGATAAAGTTGAAATTTTATATGGAAATATAAAAGCAATCCTGAGCAAAAACGGCAATGCTGGACTTTAAACTATACTACAGAGCAACAAAGACAGTTTGGTACTGGCACAAAAACAGGTCTGAAAGCCAATGGAACCAACCAGAAATAAACCCACACACCAACAGTCATCTAATTTTTGACAAATGAACAAAGTACATATGCTGAAAAAAAGACAGCCACTTCAGCTAGGAAAACTGGATATCCACATGTATAAAACTGAAACAACGTTCCTATCTCTCACTTTGTACTAATTAATTGCAAGTGGATCCAAGATTTCTTCAGTAAAGAGTAGGGAAAAATACTAGAGCTAGGCAAGAATTTCCTGAATAGAATTTCAGGAGCTCAGCAATTGACAGATGGGATATCAAACTAAAAAGGTACAAAGTTGCTAAGCTAAAAAGCCAGTCTACAGAAAGGAAGACATATCTGACAAGGGTCTAATTACCAAAACATAGAAGAAGCTCAAAAAATTAAGAGCAACAAAGAATCAATAACCAATTAATAAATGGGAAAAGGAGCTAAATAGATACTTTTCAAAAGATGGAAGTACAGATGGTCAATAAATACAAGAAGAAATGCTCAACATCCCTGGTCATAAAGGAAATGCAAATGAAAACAACAATGAGATTCCATTTCATCTCAGTCAGAATGGCCTTCATCAAGAATACAAACAATGAGGATGTGGGAAAGAGGACAAATGGCTAGTGCTTTTTCTCATATGTGCAAGTTGGACCTAAAATAAACACATTATGAAATAAGTCATACAAATAAATGCATTATTAAACTGACTAAAGTATGGCATGCCACTAAAAGTGGTAAACTACCTTTGAACAATTAATAGTTTAACCATGCCAGGAAGATGCAATATGCCTTGTCTAAGAAGAGTGGGAGTTACAGGGAGGGAGGTAGAGGACTGGAGAGGAATGGTAGAAGAATACAGTCATAATTTGCAATGTACATAAGTAAAATGGGACTAGAAAACCTGAGAAGATGGGTGAGAATAAGACAGAGATAGGGGGAGAATGGTGGATGATCGAGATGCATTATACACATGAATAAACATGTTAAAGGTAATAAAAAATGTTAGAAATAATATCTAAAGAAAACTTGGGGGACACGAGTTTGGCCTAATAGTAGAGTGCTTGCCAAGCATGCATGAAGACCTGGGCTTGACTCCTTAGTACCACATACGTAGAAAAAGGCGAAAGTGATGCTGTGGCTCAAGTGGTAGAGCTCTAGCCTTGAGAAAGCCCATGGACAGTGCCCAGGCACGGAGTTCAAGCCCAAGGACTGGCCAACAAAAAGAAAAGAAAAGAAAGAAAATTTGGCAATGTGTCTTATTTATTGAATACCTATTTATTTACATGTACAGATTTATTGTGTGCGGCATAGTCAGGATATAAAGATGAATGAACAGGTAAGTGCAGAAGTAATCATAATTAAAGGTAGAAGATAAGATGAAGTAGAAATGTACAGAACAAGTATTATAAGGCAACTGAGACAACCTGTTGTAAGAATTGATGAAGCTAGGAGTGGAGACTCCAGTCTGTAAATGTCTATTTATTTGAGAGTGGAGATCAGGGGATCACAGTTTGAAACCAAGATAGGCTGAGAGTTAAACTGAACATTGGTTGAAACTCCATCTTAACCAATGGTCAGTCACAGCTGCACTTACAAATATGAGGGCTACAGTCAGAATGGCTTGGGTATAAAGAAGAACCTTGCCTTGAACAAAACAGTACAAGTGTCTGGTGGGGTGATTCGTGAGTACAGTGTTCCTGCAGCAAGCCGGAGGACCCAAGTTCAAGCTCTTCTACCAGTAAAAAACCAAACAAAAGCTGATCACATTATGTCTTTTGTGGTCCTAGAAAAATGTACAGTTACTGGTGGAGAGTATGAAGGAAATTTCAATGAGGGGATTTGAGGATGAGGGAGAATGATGGGGTAACTTTGATCAGGGCACACAGTATGCATGTATGGAAAAAACATAATGTAACTCCCTGAACAGCTAACAAACAATACTTTTTAAATGAAGAAAAAAAAGAAAAACACGGAGTGAGAAATCGGATCAACTAAGGTAGGAAATCAAGAAAATACTAAGAGAATTGTGATAAGTCCAATATGGTATGAAAATTGGGTAAGTTAAAAAAAAATCTCCATGTTGACCATATGGTTTTTTTAAACAAATTCATAAAAGAAAAACATGGAATAAATGAGGGAGGAAAAGAGTAGTAGTGAGAGTAGGGCCAAGAACAAGTGACCAAAAAATATATCTTCTATTATTTAATGCCATTTCTTACTCTGTTGAGAAGATAACTCCTATATAAAATGATACTACATTCTGCAACTCTTCCCTTAACAATAGTGTAAGAGGTCATCTGGCAAAAAGATGGTCATGAAGACCTGTACATTATCTGCACAAATCCAACAGATTTTCTGGGCAGGTCACTATGCAGAATTCAAGTAATATAAAAAAATACCTTTATAAGCAGCTTTTCTTAGTAAGACATAAATGAAGAAGAAAAAAAAAAAAACAGTAGTCAATTCAATGCATCTAGCTTGCCGACCTTGAAAGACAAGAAAGCACTTTATTTCTTCTTCTCTGTCATCTGAGAATGGGTCCCTTGAACTCAATTACCAAGCACTATCTATCACTCATGGCTGGCATTCTACTAACTAAAGCATACATCCAAGCCCAAGAGTCTGGCGCATACTATGTGACATTTAGGTTTCTGGTGAACATTATGTGAATGAGGAAAAAAAATAAGAGAAGTGGCCAAATAATGGGTAATTCAGAATTACATGTAAAAGGTATGTTCTAGAGATAACATGCAATTATCATACCAACATGCTCATGAATGATGTTTCAAAATATGTCTCTCAGAGACCATGAGCCACCAATGTCCAAAAACCACGAGACTAAACTATATTTATTACTCTATACTTTCTAAGGTTAAATGGTAAACCAACAGGTATTATTAACTAATTTTTAATTAGCATTAAAACTAAAGGATGACTTCACTGCACTCTAATGAATAAAAAGGCATCCAATTCTCTGAATATTTTAATAAGTTTATATTTTAAATACATACAAATTCAAAAACTCTGATTCAAGCAATTTTTATAGAGAAAGAATGCTACTGTTTAACAGCCTATAACTGTGAACTGTCCAACAAAGTGAAAAAAAAAAGTTTCATGGTACCTTTATGGTTTCAGTGGGCACTCCAGGCTCTGGAACTTTATCCAAGTAAGTGGTCAAGTCTTGATCAACATGTTCAAACACTAGTGTTAGTTTGGTTTCTCTGTCTGTTCGTGACACAGTGCATACATCAAACAACCTAGGGAAAAAAACCCCAAGAGATTAGGTAAGCGGAAAAAAAAAACAAAAAACAGAAAAGTAACCTGAATGTCTTATGGATCTATCTCTCAATTACATAATGGGAGAGGAGTCACTCCCATCTGTGATCATATATAAAGGTACTTAATCAGACCTGATACTTTAATACGAATGTGAAAGTTAAGACAAAGAACATTCTTTGTAGCCAGGCCAGAGTGAAATGATTAGGGAGCAAGAACCTCTGATTAGTCTCCTTTAAGGTAAGATGTAAGGTAGAATGTTGATGGACACAATTTTAACTTGCTGTTGAGACAAAAAAGGCTTCTTTTTATAAAACACACAGTTTAAGAATGACACTAGACAGATTAACCATTCTTTATAGAGATTCTGAAATTTGTAATGAAGAGTTTCCTAGAGTTAAAGGGTCATAACCAGGCCTGTGAACAGAACTATAATGGAGTAGGGAGAATATGAGGGAGAATATGAGTTTATTTCTAGGACATCTGACATATTCTGGTGAATCAAATTAATTCTGTAAAGAGAAAAAAAACCTTAATTTATGTTAACTTTACATATATCATATTAACACTGTTCATTTTTAAATTAATAGATAATTATGTATACTTGAGATGTTGCTGAACTACTATATAGATGGTGACTGAAATAACCAAGGCATTATATATTTCACACTGTTGAACATGTACACTTTAAATATGTTTAAATGAAATCATAAAAACTATTAAATTTAGCTGAGTGTGGTGGCTCACGCCTATAATCCTAGCTATTCAGGAGGCTGAGATGGATCTGAGGATCATGGTTCAAACCCAGCCCAGGCATTAAAGGCCAACAGAGTCTTATCTGCAATTAATCACAAGAAAATCAGAAGTGGCACTGTGGCTCATAGGGTAGGGTGTTAGCTGTGGCTCAGGGATAGGCCTGAAGAGCTGAGGGATGATGCTCAGGCCCACAGCTAAGTTTGTGACATTATGGATTTATCACTAGTGAGGTTAAATCATACTGCAATGTGAAATTCATAAATTTCTTTCTTTGGAGGGAGAGGACAAAAAATCTGCACTGGTAAATTCACCATTCAATGATTAAAAACACAGATTAACAGAAACTATACTTAAGTCTGGATCTGTGATTTCAGTTTTCCCGTAAAATTAAGATTTAGGATTTAGGTTTTAAAAACAAAAAACAAAAGCCTTCAGTAGTCAAAATAATCTTCAAGCTTAAAGACAAAACATACTTTATGTCTAACCACAACACAGTATCTGACATAGAGATGATAACTGAATGTTTGAAGAATTAAACAAATCAGCCATAAGCAATCTATAGTAAACTTCTTGACAAGAAGGTAATATATTAAAAGAAAGTTAATAAAATGCTGCTCCTGTCATTTTTTTCACTAAATATTGGATAAACAGCCTCTTCAAAGAAAATAACTGTATAGCTGTACACAGCCAAACTACTAAAACAAAGGGTTCATTCTTACTGTTTGGTTTGTGTATTACTTTTATTAATATCTCACCGTGCCTACTCTACTATATTTCTGGGCTAGATGGGCTTCTAGACATTTGGTACTTCCTGGTGAATCTAAATTTTAACAGAATTTAAGGAATAGTAATCTAAATTTAGTGGGACAGAGAACAAAACACTTATATATACACTTCCAGCCACATCCAGTTGCTGGTCAATCTGGATGAGTACATTAACAAAATCAACTTAATTTTTATTTTATGCTTATCTACTTCCAAATACTCTATATTTCACATTTTTTGACAGTTCTGGGGCTCGAACTCAGGGCCTGAGCATTGTCCTTGGGCTTTCCTCAAGGCTAGAGCTCTACCACTTGAGCCATCGCATCACCTCCAGCATTTTCTATGTATGTGGTACCAAGGAATTGAATCAGGTTCTTCTTGCGTGCTAGGCAAGTATTCCCCCACTAGGTCAAACTCCTGGCCTCTATATTTTGCATTTTAATATATATTTCTAAGTAATAATTTTCCCTACTATGACTTATTTGGAACCTTATTCTGCTTAGGTTAAAAATACCCATTTAATAGAGTCATTAAAGATAGCACCATAAAAACCACACAAACCTACAGTACAAAAAGCATTTGGGAAATTTATAAGCACATATTTGAGGTAATTTGGAAATTTATAATTAGCACAAAGGGAAATAAAAGTTCCAAGAGTATCTACATAAGGTTCTCTCTTCTTTTTGGTTAAAATTTTAGCCATCATCCGGATGTAGTGACTCACACCTGTCATCCTAGCTACTCAGGAGCTGAGATCTAAGGATCTCAGTTCAAAGCCAGCCCGGGAACTAAAGTCTGTGAGACTCTTATCTCCAATTAATCACTAGAAAGCAGGAAGTGGGGCTGTGGCTCCAGGGGTAGAGTGGTAGCCTTGAGCTGAAGAGTGCCCAGGCCCAGATTCAAGCCCCCATGACAAAAAAAAAAAAAGTTAGCTATCAATATCCTATAGACTACTTCAAAGAAAGCATGTAATAAAATACTATGTAGATTAAAATATGAATTTTTGTGTGACTTAGTTGCTTGATAAATATTACTGTAGCAAAAGCTAATAGTTACATTAATCTTAATAGGCAGAAAATACATTTTAGGTAATTAGTTGTAAATATTAATCTTACCCATTATAAAACATAATTATTTGTGATAACTTTTCATTTGACTGCTTTTAGAAGATCCCAAATCAAAGAATAGTCATTTGGATGATAAAATATAGTTATTTCAATACACAGCAAATGACTTTCACAAACACCAACTGAGCTAAACAAGAAATGAAATGCCTGGTATTTGGAAAGAGGTTAACAATCTATAATGTATTTATATAAATCAATGAGGAATGTGGCTAGGCTGCCTATAACCCCTACAGTTGCAAAACACATGAGCCAGACAGGTCTGAACACTTGAACATAAACACTGGAAAGAAGTAACTACCACCATATGATTTCCTCTTGTTGATCAATGCTTTGTAAGTTTCTAAAGCTCCTCGCTTTTAATCTTTTTTTTTTTTTGGCTATTCAGTAAACCAACAAAAATTCCATTCAATAATTACACTTTGAGTGTAATTCCACAAGAAAATGTAATAACACTATACTGAATACGAATAAAATACCTTCATATAACATGATCCAAATGAAGGTTCCAAAATGGTTTTCAGTATTTGCTAAAGTTGTGCATCTAGTTTAGTTGTAGGCTGATAGGCTATTATCAGTTCAAAACCGAGTTAGCCAAGCCCCTAAGTATCCCATAAAGAAAGTTCTCTTGAAGTCTCTATTGTCCTGACCCTCCAGCTGCAGGGCAGAGAACAAGTACTGCAGTCCAGCACAGTGCTCAGTTTTCCAGCTGTCCCAGTGATGTAATTGCCTCATAACAAAACATCTCCCTGAATTAACTCTGCATCCTACCCATTGTAATTCTTAATGACTGCTTCCTGTTCGTGTTCTCAATTTAACTTGTTGTTTGGGATCTATTCCATCGGTCAGTTGACTTCATCTAATGGATGGGATTACATCCAACTGGTTTGGGATTTCCAAAGATTACAAATTACCGAATTCTCCCAATCAGCATGCTTTGTAAACACAACCCCTGCCTTTCTATTGTGGCTACAATAAAAGAGAAATCTGTATTATTTATTATGATTATATTTGGATCTGTGACAGGAAGTTCTATGAGACCTTTTTTCCGGTCAGTTTTTTCTTTTCTTTCCTTTTTTTTTTTTCTTTGAAAAAAAAAAGAGCTATCTGGCACAGTTGCCTAAGTGTCACAACAAAATTTTATTTGAACTAGAACCAGTATTTGGAATTGGGAAGATTTTTTTCTCTCCCCTTCTATCTAATCTCGAAAGTCCATAGCAATTTTATGGATATGGTTTCTAAGCACCAAGCTGATGATTACACATTTCATGAGACCCACACTACTGGACACTCGCCAAGGTGTTCTCTTTTTGTACAAGTAGGGACTGTGTGTGCACAGTTTCTGCACCAACACTGAATGACATAGCTCCAGAAATATTTGCCACCAACAATGAGCATGTTGCTATACAGTAATTGCTATTTCAACAGCCAAAAAAAAGAAGACAGAAGACTTACATGTAAAAATACAAGTAACTATACATATCTATGAACCTAGTAGTGAATAAATTAAAAACTGTAGGTGCCACTGATGTATTAAAGTAAATTCATTTTACTATCAATCACAGCTGATTATAGGTCGTCTCTGCTCCAGCAACCTATTCTGGAAACCATCCTTTGATCTTGTTCTGAATCTCTCATGCCCTACACCTGAGAAATGTGACTGAGGCATGAGATTCTAGATGACCTTGGTTAATCACTTGATTCTCTTTGTGCCTGAGCTGCCCACTGGATTAATTACTTGAAACAGGGATGTAACATTTTTGCTTTTCCAATTTGCATAGCATTTTCATTGTTTACACCAAAAATATTCTCTAAGATATCTATAAATATTTCGAAATAATTAAAATGACTTCAAAGCATCAACATCTGCCCTCAAATAACATTTTATTTGATTGACAAAATGAAATAAGTTCAAGTACACAGTTAAATAGTTGTGTCTTCAATATGAATGAATTCGCCCAAGACTATTCAATGTAAATGGCCATCTGCATGTCCATTGCATAAAAGCACTTGGCAGCAATACAGAACATAAATCCCTCTTTTCTAAGAAGCCATACAGCTTTCTCCTAGGATTCGGACTTGAAATTCTTGGTCTGAAGAGAGGTATTTTACGAAGCAAAAGCAGACTAAGGAAGATAACAAAGGGATTAATTCATCATATAGGAATACAGAACCTAGAACAGGAAAAGACTCAATGGCTAAACAGAAATAAGGAAGACGTTCTTAAAAATAATATAACAATGAGTTTGATTTTCTTTTGTGTGATGGCACTGGAGCCAGAATTTAAGGTCTACATGCTATCCCTTAGCAAGGTCAAGGATGATACTCTACCACTTGAGCCATAGTTCCACTTCTGGCTTTTTGATTTTTACTTGGAGGTAAGAGTCTCATGGACTCTTTCCAGACTAGGCTGGCTTCCGATGATGATCTTCAGATCATGATCTTCTTAGTAGTTCGGATTATAAATATGAGCCATGAGTGCCCTGGCTGAGTTCAACTAATTGAAAGACTGAGTCACTGTACAGAGGAGTGTTCTTCTAAAACCTTCAAAAACCACCTTTTCACTAGCTACTGCTCTAAAGTAGTTAACAGTAATGCTAAAGCAGGAAAGTCCTGTACTCCTAATCTGACAAGGGAATACAATGCCAACATTTTTTGTTTACCAAATCACTTTATTCCCACAGCCTCAAAGGGAGTGTCCATAAGAAAGTTCCATAGTTCATCTTCTTACAGTTCATTTTTAGAGTTGCTATTAATCTCCTTTCAGCTTCTATTTACATCCACCTGGCAACTGTGGCTGGGTGAGTTAATATCTTTTAGATCTGTTAACCAAAGAATGTTTTATAGATGAAATGGGAATCCCCTAAAGTGAGCAAGTTTACAATATGTGATTTGCTCTACAGTAAATATTGAAAATAGAGCGAACAGTAAGATGTGTGTATAGGATAACACACTCCTAGCACATGCTCAGCAACAAAAATGGTGTGCTACTAGCCAGGCCTCAAATAAACTACTTAAGAGTGGCTTAATTGGTACACGGGATACAGATGTATCTCATGGCTCATATTTATGATGAATTCTTGAAATGTATATTAAATGAAAGAATTCAGATTTCTTCCATAGTCCTATCTATCAGGAAGCATCAGTGGCACTCTCCAGTTACCAAACATTTTTTCAGACTGCTAATGCATTTAGTCAGAGAGGCTGTAGTCTCTTGTGATCACTACATAACACTATAAGAAAATGGAAAATACTACTTTAGAGTTGAAAAAAATATGAAACTATCCTATTTGGTGACGTGTAGGGAAGAAAATGGTTGCAGGAGAAAAATATTTGAACTTCACATCCCCAAAAGACAAGAAGGAAACATAGGTGAACTGGTACTTTTGCTAAAATTCAAATTCCAATATAAAATATTTTTACAAGTTCAAAAGATCATAAAGGCAGTTCTACCCAAAGGAAGAACCAACCAACAGAGAAAAATATTGACTATTCAATCTAGAATAAAAACCAACTCACCAATCCCAGCTAGATGTCAGAAATGGGACATTACCTTCTTGCCATCTAACTGTTTTCTTTTACAATAGTTAAGTTCAACCAACGACTTTACCTAAACAAAGGTCCCAAAAAGAGTGAATAGAGGAAGAGATTCCAAAATCTATGGAATCTGGTGGGAAGGTGAGAAGGGGATTACCAATGAAAAACACCAGATTAGCCAAATAAAGGTAACCTGGACTGAAAACACTTCTGGTACTTAACTTTTTCTGAAATCCAGTGCATTTGACTTGATAGATGTTACAGGAAGGAAGGAAGGAAGGAAGGGAGGGAGGGAGGGAGGAAGGGAGAAGATTTCAAAATTGTAGCATACAGGAAAGCCAGGACCAATGCATAAGCAAGGGTCCTTAAAGATATTAGAAAAATATGGTACTCTGAGAAAGCCAACTTTTGTGATTGATAGTGAATGGTAACTCAGATGTTAATACACTATTGCATTTATTAGTTACTACTTGTTAATTGGCTCCATATCATTAGCTATTTCTACATGTTTTGATTGTGTGTGTGTGTGTGTGTGTGTGTGTGTGTGTGTGTGTGTGTGTGTTTGTGTGTGTGTGTTGCTCTTGGGGCTTGAATTCAGGGGCCTTGGCACTGTTCCTGAACTTTCTGGCTCAAGTACCCCTCTATTACTTGAGCCACAGTTACACTTCTGGCTCTTTGGTGGTTAACTGAAGAGTCTCATGAACGTTCCTACCTGGGCTGGCTTCAAATCATATTCCTCAGATCTTATAGCCCGAGTATCTAGGATTACAGGTGTGTCTCACTTTTTTTGTTGTTGTTGTTTTAGTCTCTACAGTAATTCTAAGAGATGATACTCATTTTTGAGATAAAGAAATACAGATATGTAAGTATATGTTCACTATAAAATTATTCATAATAGCAAATAATTGAAAACAACCCAAATGTTTACCAACTGATGACTGGAGAAACGATAAATACAACCACACAATGTAATCACATAACAATAAAAATTAAATTAGTATCATTACATATTACAACATGGATAAACTTCGAAAAGATTATGATAAGCAGAAGAAGTTAATCACAAAAGGCTGCATGATTACACTAATATGATGCATGCAGAAATAGATTCATAGCAATAAAAAGCAGAATAGTGGGCTGGGAGTTTGGCCTAGTAGTAGAGTGCTTGCCTAGCATGCATGAAGACCCAGGTTTGTTTCCTCAGTGCCATACACATAGAAAAAGCCAGAAGTGGTGCTATGGCTCAGGGGAAAAAAAAAAAAGCAGATTAGTGATGGCCTAGGTAGAAGTCAAGGTGGGTGATGGGTGGAGGAATGGAGAATAAATGAAGTGAGAATGGGGCCTCTTTCTTTTTCTTTCTTTCTTTTGTGGGTCATGGGACTTGAACTGAGCGCTGTCCCTGAGCTCTTCAGCTCAAGGCTACCACCCTACCCTTGAGCCAAGACCCACTTTCCATTTTCTAGAGGTTAACTGGAGATAAGAGTGTCTGGTCCTTTTGTGCCTGGGTTGGCTTTGAACCTTGACCCTCAGATCTCAGCCTCCTGAGTAGCTACGATTACAGGCATGAGCCACCACACCCAGCTTGTATGGGGCCTCTTTCTAGGATGATGAAATGGTCTAACTTCAGATTGTGGTGATCACATAGTTGTATACCTGTGAATTTTGTAGTATGCAGATTTTCATCTCAACAAAGCTGTCTAAATACAAGTAAACAAGGCCCTGGTGAGGTGGCACACACCAGTAATCCCTCCTTGCTCCAGTGGTTGAGGTAAGAAGATTGTGGTCTCAAGGCCAATCTGGTAAAAGCTAGGATTCTATTCAAAACAAACTAAGCCAAAAGGAATGACAGTACGGTTCAAATGACAGAGTACTTTGTTTAAGTGCAAGGCTCTGAGTTCAATCTCTAGTACCAGGCAACTAAAGAACAAAAAAACAAGCAAACAAAAGATACAGCAGCAGAGAGGTTCAAAACTTTGCCTGAGTAACAGAGATATAAGTGGTAGAATTGGGACTGTGAGTCAGATGCTCTGGCCCCAGAATCTGATTTTCTAACCTCTCTGTATACAGCAGAGCATCAGGGCTTCAAAGAATAGGGCATCAATGATACAGAGACCTCTCTGTAGCAAAGAATAAACTCTACAGTAACTAGCAAATTTGGAGATCTCAATATATACTCTATATGCAAGGCTGAAACATCCAGAAAGCTCACAGGAAAAGAAATTAAAGCTGGACTGTTCATTTCCAACCTTCTTATAGTACCTTGACTAGTTAGAAAAATGACCCATTCCAACAGAAAAATGACCCCTTGCAACTCATCCAACAGAGCTTTAAAAAAAAAGATACTCTGATCTCAAGAATATATGAGTTCAGTGATATTTTTAAAAGCGAAGTGAACAGTTTTGGCTTGAGTCTGATAGAGTGCGGAACATCCTGGACAACTTTCAACAACATTTAGTTCTTTCCACTTCTGACCTATGAAAGCCCTGCTCTCCAGCTTGGGCCTCTCTTGAGGAAAAACGATGAAGCAGCCAAAACTAGGCAGCTGTCTGCAATGAAGACTGTCTGTACCATCTTAGAACAAACCCAACCTGGCTTTACCTACATCTTAAGCAAAAAATTTTCGGTTACATCCTTACTAGGTAAGTACATTTATCCCATGCTAATTCACTCAGGTACTTATGAATAGCTTCTTAACTAATGAGACAGCTATTAAGTTAGTTGCTTTTAAGGAATCACAGATAACCATGACTAAATCAGAAAAAGTCAGACTTCAGCGGTAATTTAAAGAAAAGTGAAAACATCAGTGACAACACTAAAGCCCTTCAAGTCTAGCATAACTACAATTTTTTTAAATGATAAAACCACACAGGACAGGTGAAAATGAGTGTATATCACTAATACAAAGGAATAAAAACCTTTCTTCTTTTGGTGTGTGGGTCACAGGGTTTGAACTCTGGGCCTGAATGCTGTCCAGAGTGGGTGGCCTCGGTGCTCTTCAGCTCAAGGCTACCACCCCACCATTTGAGCCCTTCTTCCCCTTTTCTGGTGATTAATTGGAGATAAGAGTCTCATATTCTTTTTTTTTCTTTTTTTCCCCAGTCCTGGGGTTTGAACTCAGGGCCTGAGCACACTGTCCTTGGGCTTTTTTTCTCCTCAAGGCTAGAGCTCTGCTACTTGAGCCACAGCACCACTTCTGGCTTTTTTTTTCTATGTATGTGGTGCCGAGGAACCGAATCCAGGTCTTCGTGCATTCTAAGCAAGCACCCTACCACTAGGCCAAATTATCTGCCGAGGAATAAAAACCTTTCTGGACACACAGACAGAGGGAAGAGACACACAGAGATAGACCATGTGGTTCTCAAAATAATAAAGTTCCATACTTATTGAGCATGGAAAGTCTTTAGTGCCAGGGCTGGCTTTAAACCTTGATAATCAGATCTCAGCCTCCTGAGTAGCTAGGATTACAACAGGTATGAGCCCCCAGGTCCAGTTCAAAATGATTTTTTTTTGTGTGGGTTTTGGGGCTTGAACTTGGCCTGAGCACTGTCCCTGAGCATTTCAGCTCAAGGCTACCACGCTACCCCTGGGCCTGGATGTTGTCTATGAATTCTTCAGCTCAAGGCCTACCCTAGAGCCAAGTCCCATTTCTAGTTTTCTAGAGGTTAACTGGATATTAGAATCTCAGGTCCTTTTGTAGCCAGGCTGGCTTTGAATCTTGATCCTCAGATCTCAGCCTCCTGAGTAGCTAAGATTACAGGCACCCCGCCAGCTCAAAATGAATTTTTTAAAGTTTGTTTTTTTCCTGGTGATAGTACTAGAGGGCTTGAATTTGGGGCTTGGACTGTGTCTCTTAGCTTCTGCTCAAGGTAGGAGTTCTACAACTTGAGCCACAGCTCTACCTCTGGCTTTTTGGTGGTTAATTAGAATAAGAGACTCGTAGACTTTCTTGTTCCTACTAGCTTTATACTTTATCTTTCATCTCAGCCTTCTGGGTAGCTAAGATTACAGGTATAAGCCACAGGTACCTGACTAAAATAGCTATTGTTAAAAAACAAAAAGGTTGTTTATTCATGCAAATCTCTTCCTCCTACCATTCTTAATTTTTTTCAATCTCATTCTCCTAGTTAATGAGAAAACTCTAATGATCAAATCTGACAATGTAATTTTAAAAATTATGCAAACAGTAAAAATTCTTAATTTTGATGTAGGAAAAAGAAATGATACACATGCCATTACTCTGTCTATGGAAGTCATATAACTTCTGGTCCTTTCTCAGTATTAACTATAAAAAGATGAATACAGGAAGAATTAAGTTAAAAGTTAAAAAGATACCAGAACTACCACGAAACTAAAGAGAAAAGGACCCTTGACAAAGTGTTTAAATTACTCTATCATTATACAAGCCAGAGAAGAATTCTATAAGAAAACTTATGGATTATTGTAAGCAGAGGGAGATTTACAGATTGCCTAGTTCTGTAAAAATTGTTTTCCAGATGAGAAAACACAGGGAAAAGAACAGACATGGAAAAACAAAACTTTTTTCTAATATAATAAGCTATAAGCAGTCAATTAACCAAAACATGGATTTTTTTAAGAGTCCTTACAAACACCAGTATCTAATACTGAATAAAATATAGTGTATCCCTGGCAAATGTAACTGTGACCCCTCTATACATTACCCTGACAATAAAAAATAAAATAAAAAATATATAGTGTAAACGTGTGGGCACGTAACAATGAAATCCCTATTCTAAAATAAATGGTGGTTCACGTCTGTAATCCTAACTACTCAGGACACTGAGGTCCAGAGGATCAAGATTTGAAGTCATTCTAGACAGATGGCCTAGACTCCATCTCCAAAATAACCAGTTAAAAAAAGCTGGAATAGAGGCTGAGCCAGCAAACTGAGCAAACTTAAGATCCTGAATTTAAAACTTGGTACTGGGGAAAAAAAATAAAAACCCAGAAACCCACAATAGAATTTGTAAATGTGGCTACAACTATATCTCCTATAATGCAGTCTTCTTTGGCAAAGAACCATAACACATTTTATACCAGAAAATCCATTAGACAAATTATGTATTACATATAAGTACAAATTTTCAATAATTGATTTCTTATTTTAGGTCTCTAAAGTATTATTAAAAATTAACATTTTATTGGAATTCCTGATAGCATACATTGAATATAATCTTGACTTTTGAAGCATTATATACTGATTATACTATACTGGTAGATGATTAATCATTAATACTGTTACTACATCATAATAGCTAAACACTATTATTATGATCATTTATTTGCAGGCTCATTAATTACATGCAGATGAAACAAAAAGATCCACACTCCTCCATATACACTAACATCAAGCTATCAAAGACAATAACAGAGAAATCTTGAAAGCAAAAGCTAAACCACACATTATATATAACAGAGCCTTGGTAAGATGAACAGCCAACTCATTCTCAGAAACAACACAGGAAAGCAGGCAATGGATGGCACTTTAAAGTGCTCAAAGGAAAAACAGCTGACCAAGCAACACATCCGGAAAAACCATGCTACAAAAAAGTGTACGTGCTGGGCGCCGTGGCTCACACCTGTAATCCTAGCTACTCAGGAGGCTGAGATCTGAGGATCTCAGTTCAAAACCAGCCCAGGCACAAAAGTCTATGAGACTCTTATCTCCATTTAATCTCTAGAAAATTGGAAGCAGGGCTTGGCTCAAGGATAGGGTGGTAGCCTTGAGCTGAAGAGCTCAGGGACAGTGCCCAGGCAGAGTTCAAGCTCCATGACCCACCCCCCCAAAAAAAAAGTGAAGGCGCAATATAAAGAAAATTGCTAAATGTGTCTGCTTGAAATGAGAGGACTAAAGACAATGCCTGAAAAGAATTTGAAAGAAAAAAAATCAAAGGTAAGTATGTAATATAAACTGATACCCTTGTAGTTTAGTTTTCTAATTCAATTTTTCTACATGACCTAGACAAATGAAGTACGATGATAATTACAATTTTATGTTAGTGACTATGAAATGCATAAAGATGTAATTTATGACAATAACAGTATAAAGGGGAGGAAAAACTATATACTATTAAAGCAAAGTGTTAATTCAAACCAAATTATTGTAAGTTTAATATTTTAATTATAATCTCCTGAGTAATCACTAAGAAACTGTTTTGAAGCCATCATAAAGGGAAGCATACACATCATCATCATCTCTCCAATTTATCACTTGGGTTCATGAGACTGTAGCAGAGACTTTATATATGGGCAAATTCACTTGAATTCTTTCAGTATCGTAATAAAATGTATATTCTGATATTATACTCGGCTTCACAGGAAAGATAAGGCCTAAGTCTATAACTGAACTTAGAAACCTTCACAGGCCTCTCTCTTCCTTCTTGATCTGTACCTTTAATTCCTAAGGGTTTCTTGTACCTCCTTATCTGATACACTAACTTATAGTCAGTAACAGAAAACTGTTGTTGGTCATAGACAATCCTCTACAGTCACAGCTTCATGGAGCAGCTAGTGGGGGAAGGGGAAATGAGGCGGAGGGACATTTTCTCGGCAAGGGCCACTTGGCCTATGATGTTTATGTTGCTGTGGAAAGTTCCTATGTTTATTGAATTCCGAGTGCCACTTGCAGTTTTCTTGGTAGGGTGAGACCACATGGATGCCACAGGCCTTATATGACCTATGCTGTATAGCCCCTGATCTTGATAATGGTTGGTGACTCTATAATCTGTTGCTCTCATACAGTTGTCTCTTCAAACTCCAATTCAAGTTGTAACTTAGACAACTTCAACCAATATTTTGAAAACTTCAGTGTGCTTAGACTAGAGATTACCCCCTTGGTGAATGATATCACAACTTTTTTAGCCCAGCAATCATTGTGCAATCCTAGATTCCAACATTTTCCCTTACATCCAAACTAATTTCACCACCTGAATATTTCATCATTGCCACTTTCAGAGTTCAGATACTCACCTCTCTTGGCTAGTCTTTCACAGAAGGACTTTTTCCCGTTTCCCTGTCTTGTGAAACTGTACTGGTCTGTACTATGGTCACTAAAGTCCTTACACTGCACATCTGATAATAACCCTAAACAAATTCACATAAGCAACAACTATTAAACATGTTTATGCATTGTACTGTATATTAAGAGATAGAAAAAATGAAAAAAAAATGATCTTAAGCTGGTCAGAGTCTACCAGGAAAGGCAAGCATATGACAAAAATCAACTATTCATCTGGCTACTTGCTTAGAAGGAAACAACAAATAGAAGTTTTATTAAGGAAAAATTTAAAAAACCCTACATTGTATAACAATTTTTATCCTCTGAAAGATGGACATCTACACTTTAATTTTCAAATAGCTCAATCTAATGACATGGGTAAAAGGCGAACAGTGGTGAGAAGACCAAATAGAGACTGTGGCTGCAAGAGTGCAAGAAAAATAAAGAATGCCTATCCTGAGGAACTGGCAGTGTAAGGATAGAGAGGACAGTACAGATTCCAGAAATATTTAGGAGGTTGACTTGGCAGGACTTGTTAAGTATCTGAATGTAGCAGGGGCGGAGGGATGGGAAAGGAGGAGAAGCCAAGGATGACTCACAGGCTTTTGACTTTGGGGACTTGGTGCCACCTCATGAGATACTGCAGTGTTCCCAGACCTTTGGTTTTCAGGGGACTGTAAACTTTCCAATAACTTTAGAGTTCCAAGAGAAAGTTGCCAACTAAAGACATAAATATACGCTACCATCTACTATCATCATCATTTCTTAAAGAGAGCACATTTCTAACACCCAAAATGGGAATAGATGGAGCTGTCGGAAAAGTTTACCACAGGGCTTTTATTTTATTTTTTTAACTACATCACAGATGATGGGCACCAGACTTCTGACAACTGCTATGAAGCTGAAATAAGAGATACAAGAGAAGTTGATTTGGCAATAATATAATATGTAGAAATTAAAAGAATATATAGTTCTTGCCCCTACTAAGTCTCAGAACTATAGGGCAAGCTATCCTGTACATTTTAGAGGTGTAAAAAAAATTTCAAGAGTTACTGGAGGTCCTGAAAAAGCCATTGACTGTGCCTACAGCAAAAGTGGATAGTGAACTGAGTCTCAAAATATGGTCTAGGAGTTGCCAGGTAAACAAAAAAGGTTAATATGGACCTTGAAGAAGGACTCGCATGTCCAAAGGTATGTAGATATACAGGAAAATTCATATTTGAGAAATTATGGATAATTTGGAATAACTTCATGATTATCTTGGAAGATGGCAAGAGAAGATCTGAAAAAATACACAGAAACAGGAAAGTTTGGTAATCTACATTAATAAGTCTAGAAGCTATCTATGGGTATTAGGGAAAAAAGAAAATATAGCAGGCAATGCTACATTTGACACTGGAAAATATCATCGTGGCTGCAGAATGGAATAAAACTGAAGGTGAGAAAAACAAGTAGAACATGGTTACGAAAGTTCGGGTAAGAATTATAAGTAAAGATCACTGCAAACAAGAAATATTTACTCTACTCTCTAGTGGTATATTAAGACCACTAAAGTAAGGTTCCTATCTCTTGAGGCTAATTATCTACTATTGTTGAACAAAAATAAAATCAGCTTTCACATATTTTGCAATTTAAAAAATCTGACAATGTACTAATCACTTCTACAAATCACTAAAATTTTAAAATATACAAAGTTACATTCCATATATATTAAATAATTTTCCTATTCTTGTAGCAGTGAATCACTATTACCTCATTAATAGCTCCTACTTCCTAGAAGTAGCACTGCAAAAATAGAAGACATATACTTTCTCTGAATAAAAAACATATATCACTTTTTTTTTAACTTTGGTACAAACTAATTGAAGATGGTACCAATTTGTGCTCTCCTAGTGATATCTTAGAAGGAAGTGGAATCTATAGGATTTGGCAAAACTTAAAGAGGAAAGTTTAGAATGATTTTTAGACTTTTGGTTTAGGCAACAAAACAAAAGATTGTATTACTCCTAAAGACCACAAAAAAAGAATAGAATATGATTTGGGGAATAACTAATGAGTTTACTCTGAAGGAAAGTATTTTGTGATATCTAACACTGAGATAAAGTTAGAAGGTAGTGTTATTTCTAAAGCCTCAGAGAAGAGAAAATGAGAAATGCAGGATCCCAGTGGCTCACACCTCTAATCCTAGCTTCTCAGAAAGCTGAGATCTAAGGATCAACGTTGGAGCCAACCTGGGAAGGAATGTCTATGAGGCTCTTCTCCAATTAAGCAAGCACTAATAAAAGTCAAAAGTGGAGCTGTGTCTCAAGTGGCAAAGCACTAGACTTGAGCAACGAAGCTCAGGGATAGCACCCAAGCACTGAGTTCAATCCCCAGAACCAGAACCAGCACAAAGAAGAGAGGGAGAAAGGGAGGGAGGGAGGGAAGGAGGGAAGGAAGGAAGGAAAGAAAGGTAGGAAAGAAACCAGGGAGGGAAGAAGGGAGGGAGGGAAAGGATTGAGGAGTAATTTGTGAGTTTAATTTGTGATGTCTATAACATTCAAAAGGAAATATCCAGTGAACATGTAAATCCATACTTAGAACTTTAAACACAGATTAGTTAACAGTTTGGGAACACATAGCATACAGAAGTTTGGCGGTCACAATAATATATGCAAAAGGTAAAACTGCATCTTGGAATGAATCAAAAGACATGGACAAGAAAAAACAAAACAAAACAGGTATGGTGGTACATGCGAGGGAGACAGGAAAACTGAGTTCATAAACAACTAAAAAAAGTTAGGCAGCTGCAACCTTGAATCCTGAAGTAGAGACGGTAGTCCTGGGCTCGCTAAATAAATTCCTAGCCTAATTTTAAAAAGAGGGAGGGGTTGCGAGTTTGGCTTACTAGTAGAGTGCTTGCCTAGCATGCACAAAGACCTGGGTTCAATTCCTCCGTACCACATACCTAGAATAAAGCCGGAAGTGGTGCTGTGGCTCAAGTGGTACAATACTAGCCTTGAGGAAAAAGCCCACGGACAGTGCTCAGGCCCTGAGTTCAAGGCCCAGGACTGGCAAAAAGAAAAGAATGAAAAAGGCAGACACTATCTCTAAAATAAAAAATATAAACAAAAATGGGTGGAGGCATGAATCAAATGGTAGAGTGTTTGTACAGCATGTTTGTACTTGGCTAGTGTGCATAAAATTCAGTCCTCAAGACTACAAAAAGAAAGAAGACAGTTTAAGAAAATGGTACCAAAAGTCAAAGAAATTAAGAAAATGATTCCATTTTGGAAAGATAAAAATCAGCATATAAATAATTAAGGCAACATTTAATGAGGGTTCATTATACAATAAAAAATACAAAAATAACATCTAAACAAAATAAATAAATTGTAAATAAATGGAAAGGTATCCATATTCATAGATTTGGAAGACTTTATTTTTCAAGAGCCAGTCTTCTCCAATAGTTGCAATGTAATTCACACCAGAACTCAAGATGACTGTTTAGTGGAAATGGACAAGCTGATCTTAAAAAATTCATATGGAAAATACAAGAGACTTTGAATAACAAAAACAATCTCAATAAAAGAAAAAGGAAATGAAAAGTCAGTGAATGTATTTCTCAGTTTTAAACCTTTTTTAAAAGCTGAAATACTGAGGACAGTGTTAGCAAAAGGAGAGAAAATACATAGACAGGTGCATGGAACAGAATTGAGAGAAAATATGTGGTACTGTGGCTTACGTGGTAGAGCTCTAGCCTTAAGCTGAAGAACTCAGGGACAGCACCCAGGCCCAGTGTTCATGCCCTACCACCCACCAGAAAAATAAAAATTGCCACTGTACTTAAGCTACACTGATTTGAAACAAGGTTTCGAAGACCATCTGCTGGAGAAAAAAAGGAAGGTCTTTTCAACAAATAATGCTATGATAATGCTATGGATACCCCCATACAAGTCTGGATCCCAACCTTACACCATACACAGAAACTAAAATCAATACAGAATATGAACATAAACGTAAAGTCTAAAAAGGAAAAAACAAGTATAAATATCTTGTTCTTGAGTTAGGCAACAGGATCTTCAAAATGACACAAAAATTATAAGAAAATGACATATTTCACTGGTTAATAACTTAAAATGTTCACTTATTTTTTATGAAATGGCAAGAAGAGAAAGGAGGATATAGAAAAAAAAGGTGAACCTTCTCTCCATGCTCCTTACTTGCCTTCCTTCCATCCTCTCATTTCCAAAGCCAAGACTTCACAGTATACCTGACTCATTGAATGCACTCAGCCATGATTGCTAAATGAATGAATGAATGAATGAATGAATAAAAACATTCAATTGCCTTATAAGAGAGTGCACTGTATTTTTGGAAATAAGCTAAGCCAAGTCTGATAAATTAAGGGGGAGATCAAGCTGAGTAATATTCTTCTGGGTCCAAAAAGAGGTGTGATAATGAAGTAAAGATGTTGATTTTCTTTGGTTGGATTGTGAAACAGTTCTGAAGACAATTCCAAAAGAATCTGAGAATGTTTTGCTCAATTAGCGTGGAGCTACAAAAACTGGACTGTCTCCCATGGGACATGATTTATTTGGTCATATAAGTTCTGGTAAAGCACTTTTCATCTTTTCCTTTGTCTCATTATTTTCAAGTCAAATGGTATAAGGCAATTGTCCTTTTATTAAATACACTCCATTTCCTAAAGAGCATGTCTTTGAATGAGTTATCCCTATTTTTCCCTCATACATTTGCCCTCAATAACTGTCTTGACATGTTAAACGAATATTTTATTATCAGAAGAGTGAGTTAACTTATTTCCAAAGAAGGAAGCAATTTGCTACTCTTTAATTTAAACCTACCCTTAAATCCAAGGAATGTCTGGGTCATGAAAGGAAAAACAAGATCCAAAATCTATTAACTTGTGATCCACAGCCTTCAAAGCAATTTACATTCAGTATACATTTGAGTCCAGTTAGCTGTCAGAATAAAGGCTAAATCCCCAGTGTAATCTGCCAGTATAAAAGTATACTGAGACCAAAAGTAGGTCACACAATGTTTTAGAGAGACTACGTGCTCTTCCAACGTGTTGAGAAACGTTTGAGCAACTACAGAAAACTTCCTGAAAGATAGAACTTCAATACCATAAATCACATCCTACCTAGGCCTCACCCAGGTTTGGATTTAGGGTACAATCAAAACAAGAGAACTGTTTTGTATTTTAACACATGTTCAATCATGTTGTTTTTCCCGTGTGTGTGTGTGTGTGTGTGTGTGTGTGTGTGTGTGTGTGTGTGTGTGTGTGTGTATAATCGGGATTAAACTCAGGACCTACTGTTTCCTAAACATATTCTAGCAATTGAACATGTTCCCCAAGTCTAAATCTTGATATATGGATAAACCGACTTATATTCAAATGCTTTTCAAAGATTTTGTCCTACAGTTTAAAAACAAGTATCCAGGTATTTTAATTTTTCCTATGTCAGAACTTTAGACTTTTTACATTATGTATGTAGAATTAGTGTATATAAAAGTTAGAGCCAAACATCAGCCTAATAAGCTTATTTCGGCTATTAACTACTTGTGTTCCTTAGCTGTTCACAAAGTGTCACTCTACTAACCAATACCCTTTCTTGTCTGACACACAGGAATTATGTGATAGTAAGATCACTGCAAAATACCCACTTGAACTAAGTTAGGAAATCACATATACACAGCAATACTTTCCAAGAGAACAAAACATCGCTAGCAGGTAAAATTAATTTGAAAAAAAAAATGCCATACCCAAATCTCTTCCTCAAAAACAGAATTTCATTTGAAATTTTCATTTTTTGGTAATAATAGATGTTTGAAAAACATGAATTTAGAAGTATATTTATACATTTTTTCCTTTTAAATCTATAAGACTTGAATATTTAGGTATTCCTGAACTAAACTGAGAGACAAAAATTGAAAACTGAAGTAAATGAATTACCAGTAGAGAAAGTTTAAGAAATTACAGTACTCTAAATCTAACCTAGGAAGGTGTGATGTCAACTAACAGAGCCCAATGCAAGCAATTAAACCCTACTTTTACAAAAAGCCTACATTTTATCTATATACAAGTAAATTCTAGGACAAAATGTGGCCATGTGGCTTGGCCGAGGGAGTTTGTATGACAAATGGAATTTTTTTTCTCCTATAGTCAAAAGCTGCATTGAGCACAGGAGCCTGAGGCCAATAGACATGAAGATTATCTCTTAACATTCCAGGAGCTTTCCACATTCAACAAGTATCTGTCCTACTGTCGTCTGACTTTTCCTTTGGTAAGTATGTAAAGAAGATAATGCGTTGGCTGGCAGATCAGTACATTTGAGAAGCATGGCTTTTTAAAAAAAAAAAAACTGAAAAAGAGTACTTTAACATTTTGGTTCAAACCTCAGTTTCTTGTGAGGTTGGCAAGAGTGTGTCATCCTGGTCTCTCAATCCCTCTAGGGATCCTAATAAATTTGAGCTTCCAGCATTTAATGCCAGGCAGATCCTGGAATGTGGCACCACAGAATTGGCTCTCTGTAGCCAGTCATAATTCTGACTGGCTCCTGAAAGGAAACAGGGATTACCTTGACCTTCAGACGTATCTTTTCTTCACATTAATACAGAGTGTTTCTGCATTTTGGTTTTGTAAACTGTAAGAATAAAGATGATGCTTTAGGAACCTATTTACCCATGATTGTTGGAAGAACATCTAAAGATATTATCTCTTTGGGCAACACAGATGAACACTTTAGGAAAAAAGTTAATTTCTTAAGACTTGTTTTAGTTATGAACTGCATCATTAGATAGAACTGCTAAAAGGTAAAGACCAGATATTGTAATAGCAAAATACCCTGTAGGGACTTGCCATATACCAAGTTATCCTCCATTGCCAATCGGTCAGGCTACCATGGGTCCCTGGCTATCTTCAGTGTGCTAACAGTGGAGATGTTCCTGTAAGCAAAACTGTTTCCTCTGGAAGCTCCTGGAATCACTGTTCTTGGGAAACCACTTTAAGTGGTGAGTCGGTTTCCTTTCTCAAGTTTTCTGAGGTGGGAGTAAGACAGAAAAACTTGACTTGAATGATGACTTAAATTTTCAAGTGAATTCTGTCAACATAGTTATAGAGAATTCTGTATTTAGTTTTAGTTGTTTAAAACCCAAATTTATTCTATTTATGTGATGTAAAACTAAACAAAAGCATTCATTAGTAAAAAGCAGAGAAAACACAGTGTCAAAATCACTGTATTTTACCACATCATACATTCACCTTCTTCCAAGAGGATCACATATAACATGTTTCTAATTCAAAGAAAAATAATGGAAAAATTGTTTACAATACAATAATCTCCAATAATTCATAGCTGGATGATCTAACAAAATTACTTTAAAATATCAAAATTCTGTATCAAATTTCTTCCTTTGTATTTCAACTCTAAGTTAACACTTTGATGCAAAAGGAATTAACAAACTGAAGTTGTGTCTCTGGAAAAGTTTCCCCAACTTTTACTAGCCAACTTAGGAACAATGAGTTGTTTTCAATTTTTATAAAATGTTACTAATGTTACTTCTAACAACTTCTAAATGTCTACATTTAAATCTACATTTAACCTACTGTTGTTATGTGTGTTTGGTGTGTACATTCTAAACAATAAACAAGACACATAGAAAAAGTTACTGATATTTACATAAATTTTCCTAATGATTTGCACACTATATCTTGAGACATGTTAAATCATGTTCAATTAAAGAATAGTTGAGCCAAATGCTGCTGGCTCAAGCCTGTAATCTTAGCTATTCAGGAGGCTGAGATCTGAGAATCATGGTTCAAAGCCAGCTCCATCAGGAAAGTCGATGAGATTCTTATCTCCAGTTAAGGACCAGAAAACTAGAAGTGGAGCTGTGGCTCAAAATACTAGAGAGCTAGCCTTGAGCAAAAGAGCTCAGGGACAGTATCCAGGCCCTGAGTTCAAGCCCCACAAAAGACAAAAAAAAATTTTTGAGATAATACTTATAAACTGTTCATAAGAATTTTAGTTTTTATGTGACATTTTTTAAGTATGAAATTTTCTTGCATGTCTATTTATTTTTCCCTCTATAAAATCTCCATTTATTGATGAATGAAGGTTAGGATCTTTGGAGCTAAGGAATTCCTTCCTATTGAACACTTAATAGATCCTACTCCATGTTCAAGTCTCCTTTAGGGCAGCTTCTACCTCCTTTTCCTTCAAGTCAGTATCTCTTTTCCTCTTACCCGCTCTCTCAAATACCTCTAAAAGCTACATGTACTTAACATTAAAAGAATTCTCCCTAGTTATCACCAGAGGCCATGAAAATTTATAAAACACCTGTTTATTACATAAACAACTATCATATGTCTGTGTAACTGTTAAGACTACCCTGGTTTGTGTACATAGCTGCAGCTCCCACTGTTTAGGAGTTTTTAACATGTGATCATTTCCTCTATATAAAAAATTGCACTGTGTTTTTGCATGTTCTCATTCCATTGGGTGGTAAGGAATGCTAATGATGGGGCTGACACACACGGCTATTAAGTTTGCTTTCCCAATCTACACACTCGCAAGGCTGAGTGACTCTGTTGTGGGGTATTTTCTCTGCAGTGTGGCATGTTTCAGTGTCCATAAATGTTGCCAAATGACCCCTGGAGGCAAAATTACTCTGTTGAATATTACCAATATGGAACGCTTATATACTAACATATCTGTTTAGATGATTATTAACTGAAAAAAATCTTCCCTTCTAATCCCATGCGACTGGCAGTAATTTATCTTAGTTTTCTTGAACATTACAGTTATTGCTCTGTGTATGATTACCTCATTGTAATTTTTAAAGACAGACTACCTCTCACAATCTTTCCATACAGCAAGCATATATTAAATATATGCAATTTAGTTAGCAGCAAACTACTCAACAACAACAACAACAAAGATGAAAGTGTAGATTCTGCTTCCAAGGATATTTTATTAATATTGAAGTAGGGAAATATGGAACAACCAAGGCACTGGAGGACAAGGTACAACACAAAGGTGACACAAACTTCTCAAGGGAAAAATGAGCAAGCACATCAGTAACTGAAATTCCCAGAAATGCTCTTAGGGAGATGAGGAAAGCCAGTATATATGGACAAGTTGCATATCAATTAGGCAAGAAGAATAGTTGGTTAATCAAATCCATCAGAGCATGTCAAATAGAAAGGAAGGAAAACAGGTGAAGCTCTAGAATGTATAGTGCGTGCTCTCTCTCTCTCTCTCTCTATATATATATGTTTATATATATCAGCATTCATAGATCACTTGCTACTCACCTTAATTAATCCTTACTCATTTCTTCAGTGACTGTTTTATTACTTCATAGGGATTAATGACATCTAAGCACTACAATACATGCAGATAATAAAAAGGGATGAGGCAATGAACCTATGACTTGAAAGAAGCTCTACTTCAAGGTGTCCACTGCCTAAAACACACAAAGACCCTTTCACATAGTCTTCTCTTATAAGCGCTGTTCACTGAGTCAACATATTCTGACTAGCCTCCTTTAATATATATATGTATATGTATATATTATTCTTATATATAACTAATTAAAATAATCAACAAAAGATAAAAAAATCAACAAGCTTTTTTTTGTAAATCAACCTTCTGACTTTGTGTGTGTGTGTGTGTGTGTGTGTGTGTGTGTGTGTGTGTGTGTGTATTTGTGATGGGGCTTGAACTTAGCTTGGGCGTGGTCCCGGAGCTCTTCAAGCTCAAGGCTACCAACCCTACCCCTGAGCCTGGGTGTTGTCCCTGAGCTCTTCAGCTCAAGGCTACCACCCTACCCTTGAGCCTTCAAGCCCCACTTCCTGTTTTCTAGAGGTTAACTGGACATAGGAGTCTCAGGTCCTTCTGTGCCAAGGCAGCTTTGAACCTTGATCCTCAGCCTCCTGAGTAACTCCGATTACAGGCGTGAGCCATTTTTGACTTCTAAACATCATGTGAGTTCTAGTTCTGAATCATATAAGCAAATTCCAATTTTACAATTGTCTTTATCCATCTCAGCAATCTCATTTCACTATCAAACAACTAAGGAAAAAAGTTATCTCTTCTTTGGAATTTCCTCATTTTTACTCACTATGAAAACGGAAAGTATAATAACACTGGGGGGTTGTTTATTATTAGTAAACCTATCAGCTGATTAATGCTAGATTGGTTTTCACCTCTAAATATTCAGTGTTTTCTAGCAATTAATGTGAAACCTACCCTTTGTGATGCACCTTCCAACATTTTGAATTTTGTTTGTCCCAATGAATTGTTAAGGATATTAAATGGCTTCCATAATCTATTACATGCTAGAAGAAACATACTTTACCAGTTGTGACAAGCAAAATTTTTCCAAAGAGTCTCAACATCCTTTCGGGGGAGGGAGGGGGAAGGAGGGGCAAAATCACTCACAGTTCAAGACGATTGCAGTAATGTGACAATCTTAGAGAATAAGGATCATAGAGTACTGTGTAATTCCAAGTTTAAAGATTATACAAATAAATAGAAGAAATAAAACAAAGTAGCCTTTGTGCTCAATGATATGAAAGAGAAACCTGGGGCCGGGAGTTTGGCCTAGTGGTAGAGTGCTTGCCTAGCATGCACGAATATCCGGGTTCGATTCCTTGGTACCACATACATAGAAAAAAGCTAAAAGTGGTGCTGAGGCTCAAGTAGTAGAGCTCTAGCCTTGAGAAAGCCCAAGGACAGTGCTCAGGCCCTGAGCCCGAGCTCAAGACTGGCAAAAAAAAAAAAAAAAAGAGAAACCCATCTTGTATGTTACAACTTTTCACTCTGACAAGCATGACTTTCCCCCACCAAAATGAATGAGTTCAAGATATCACCAAAGTAACTCTTCAGAACTCATTCAGTGATCTAAATATGTGCTAGAGGTAAAATCGGACAGGGGTTTATACCTATTTTTAACTCTACTGTTATGTCTTCAAATGTCTGGTAGTTACATACATGGCTTTGGAATGCACAAACTTCAGGATTTAAAAAATTATCACAAAGCTGTGTTTGCATGATACATGTGGTATTTTACTTATTGAAAACTCAGACCTTAACAATAAAGAATCAAAAGTCAACCTATTTTCTTAAACATATGAATCCAGGCTCTGAGGCCATTTTTTCCAAGCAGAGGCTGTGTTCCCTACACCATACCTCAGATTCTGGAATAAGAACTAAGAGGGAGAGAAATGGTACTTTTGTGTGGGACAGGGCACCAGTAGTATGAGGCAATTAGTGCTATGAAGACCAAGATGGCTCTAGGGAAGTGGAAGACATAAAGGAGGCAGTTAGAGAGAATAAAGACAGATGGTAAGGAAGTTCCAAGCAATTTTTTTAGTGCAAGGCAGATAACAGACTTCCTTAGAGACCCTTAAAGTCCAGAATCCCTGCCCTAGGAGGCCAAATACAGTTAAGTTCTCAGGGGATCACGACTTCTCTACCATAGGCTCTTTCTTGAGCTAGCTTTAGTGGGTCTTCACTACTGTCAGTCCTAAGACCCAATCTTCAACTAACCGCTGGTTTCCTTCTTCAGGTTTTAAAATGTCCCTTTAAAGTCTACTTTCTTGGCCAAATAGAGAGGTGCGCAATTATAATCCCAGTCACTTAGGAGACAAGAGACAGGAGGATCTTAAATTAGAGGCCAGCTAAGGCAAAGGTAGCATGACCCTGCTCCAAAAACAAAAATAAAAACTGAAGGACTAGGGGCACAGTTCAAATTGTAAAGTACCTGCTTATCATGTAAAAAGCTCTGAGTAAAATCCTTAGCATGAAAAAAAATCTACCATCATGTGGGAAAGGAAGGCTAGAGAATCATTATATAGTGGGTACAAATTTTCAGTTTGAGATGATGGGAAAATTCTGGAGAGGGTTAGTGGTGAAAGTTGCACAACAGTGTGAATGTACTTAATATCACTGAATTGTACACTTGAAAATGGTTAAAATAGCAAATCTATGCTATGTCTATATTCCAAAAATAAAACAAAGAGGAAACCCAAATCTATCTTGAAAAAAAGACTAAAAAATATTCTATCTATGGAAGTTCGTAATTCTCAATGCAAAACAATTCAAGAAAGCTGAGGATTTCGCCCCTACACTAAATAGTATAGTACATTCTAAGTACTCCCAAATTTCAGCAATGTCTTTTACTACCACTCTGTTAAAGGTGAACAATCGCAGGCTATGAAGTGACCTTCGAATGCTTTTTCCAATACTTACCATTATATGTGCATGTTTACAGCATATAGCATTATAAATAAATTAAGTGCAAAAATAGGCATACATGTGTCTCCATCTGAAGAACTTTTTGTGGGGTGAATTCTGATGGATATGAGGGAGAAACGGTGAACTCAACTTCCTAAACTGATAGCCAATTTGCTACATGTTTAAAGTAGTCAGTTTATATCTTAGTATAATGTGACAAAATGTCTGTGTAACCAGATAATGAACAGTCTACTTCATATAATAATGTCAACACTAAAAAACAAACAAAAGCTATCTAGATTTGAAAGCATGTGGGACAGATCAAAAACTCCTGTTGGCATGTCAAGTACAAGTCTTTTAATTTTAACCATGTTTTTCCACATTAAGACCAAAGACTGGATGAATGCAAGAGGAATTTATCTTACATTTCCCACAAGAGACATAATATGAAAAGAACAAACAAATTCTTATTTTGAGCAGTAGGTCAACCATTTAAGATGAACCACACTGAAGTTGGTATTATACTACTTTTGGAGCCAAGCTAACTTTACTTAATGCCAAGTATTCCCTTGAATTTTTTATTCCCCCAGCCCACGATTTTAATCTCATTTTTTTCTGTTGTCTAGAAATATGTATTCTATAGGAATCAGAATCTTTTGCCATACTAATTTTTACCTTCTAGTATTTTAAGACTTGAAAAATTATATTTAAAAATTTGATCTCTTTTCATCTTTTTGGCTATTCTTCCTCTTTTCATCTACTTTCTGAATTTCCTTTTTTCTATTTTATTTTTCTTCTCATTAAAATATAATTTTGTTGTTATTATTAAGGTCTTGTACAGAGGAGTTACCATTTCATAAGTCAAGTAATAAATTCTTTTGTTTTGTTTTTGGATGTCACCCTTCCTTCGTTTTCCTCCTAGTTTCTTCCCTTTTCTTTTATGATTTTATTCTTCATCTAAACTCCCTGAGTACTGTTCATTGCTACCTCAACCTCTATTTTTTCCCTCAAAAGATTAAAGAATGAAATTTTGTAATTAATCACTTACCCAAACATAATACAACAGATTCTATCTTTCCAACAGCGCTTTTCTTATCTATCAAGAATAGCCAAATTCTATAACCAAGTGAAAATGCTACTCTCAATGAAACTCTTGTAGCAAACCAGGCATTGTTCAACATAAACGTCAATTTATTAGGATTCCTATAAAGTATAAATCTTAGAAGTATCTTCTCAATACTCAAAAATTATGACTTTTAGATATATTTTATCATATTCTTATTCTCTGATGATGTAACCACCACTAAAGATAATAAGAATGGTTGTTATATTATACCTATTGTAGTATAGTGATCACGAAGTGTAATATTCTACTAAAGCTCAATACACAGAATGCCCATTAGACCAGCACAAGATGAATAAAATACCAAATAAATGAAAATGTTCATTTTTATATTGTGAGGGAGCCTCAGAAGCTTTCCATCTTAAACATGTACTTTTAATTCTCAGATTCAGGCAGTTACATCTTAGAGAACACACAAGGGAAAAAAAAAAGGCTAAATTTGCTTTTGCCTATACTGGCTAGTATACTCCTAGTTCTCTGTAAGTGATCTGGGATGCCCAAGCATCCCAGTTGGCCACAGTTTAGTAGAAATGCTACAAGCATGTCTGAAACAAATGACTAATTTTAAGTACCTTCTAGAAAGTACTCTTTTTCAAAAAAAAAAAAAGGACAGATGCTGTAAAAACTGAGTCTGTAGTTTCAGTTTATCTTCATTCATTATTATGATTATTTTATTTAATCACTAATGAAATTGCATGTTTAACTTTTTAGTGACCTCAAACTCTTCTGAAAAATGTTATGCTTTGAAACAAACCTCTTCATGTAATTTTGCAAGTATTCTGAGGTTGAGTGGTTAGATGAACAACCAGAACATAATCCATTTTAACCTGATAGGATAGTCAAATAAACAAAAATATGTTTCTGAATGAAAGACATTCAAAGGAATACATATTACTGCATATTTTCAGCATGATTATGTAACACGACTCCACTTCAAAGCAAATTTTTCATTTGGATAACATGTGCAAAAAAGGTCAAGGCTATGTTTTCTGTAGGGATTTTTACTTTTGCCTATTTGGAAGTAGCTTTAGGGTAAGGACTTCTTGCTATTTACAGACCCCTGTAAAGATGAAAGAACACAGATTGACTAATAAATACCTTCACCAAGTTTAGCCATATCCTTGCTATAACTTCTTTACTACAAACCATTAGCTTAAGATTTTCCTTGTTCATAACAAAAATTAAATTTCTAAAGAGACAGTATGTCAAAGTAATCTAGAAATTCGTTTTAAAACTACTTTGTAGGGTTTTTTGTTTTTGGGTTTTTTTTTGGTTTTCCTAAACAGGTCAGTTGTCAATACTAAGCAATTCTCAACCCTGCCCTGACACGTCATGATGGCGTAGGATTAGGGTCATGTAAAAAAATTTCAAAGTGTTCTGAAATTTTCAAATCTTCCTGAAAAATTTCATCTCCATCTCTGCTCAATACTAATCATTTGGGAGTCCATAGTATTTTTGCTACTTTGCAAAAGGAATTCATAAAACAATAAGATTTCATAAGAAACGTGGTGAACCAATTCTGAGAGTAATGAGGGACTGGAATGGACCCAATGAACGGATCCATGACTTCCCTTGCTTACTGGGCCTCACTGGCCTCTATTAAATATGAAGTAGTAAATTCTGCATCTATACACTGTAGTTCCAACTGCACTTCCCTTCTAGTTTTGCCTCAACTATTCACTTGTAGAGAAACAATTAAAAAAAAACTCAAAATACATTATAGCAAGATGGCTTTAACTTGAAAGACCTATGTATTTATTGATAGTCCCATACCAAAGCTTCTTCCTTAGTCTATCATCACCTTAAGAACAAACAATATATGGAACACTGCGAAATATAATGGCTTTTCTTAGTAACACTAATTAATTTTTAAAATATTGCAAATTTTTGATGATTAAAAAAAATGTCCTTAAACTATGAGCATAGAACAAGGTCATTTGATACTATTAGCCATTAGAGCGAAACAGAGAAACCGGGAAGTGCTGAGTAATCAGGAGCATGTGTTGCATCCGAGTCAGCACTTTCTGTGCCAGATTCCAAGGTGAATCTACTACAGCTTTGGATCTGTTCCTCTTCCTTGCTTTTCTCCCTGGCCTGAGGAGTTTATGAAAAGTTGAGTGCCACAAGCAGGACAACAAAATATACTATTACTTAATCTCAATTTCATGTGCATGTCTCCAGACATGCATGATCAAATTGCTTAAATATATATGTATATATTCACACATGTGTGCACATATATAATGGGCTAATGGTGTAGCTCAGTGAGAAGTGTATTTACACATGTACATACACATGTATACACATTAAAAAATAGATGAGGACATACATATAACACATACATATATATATACTGATATACAAATATATAATGTGCCAGAACTAAGCAACCACACCTGTTTTTCACATATACAAGGCAAGACAGCTTCTTCTTCCAGCAACAGTGTGCCTTTTTGTCAGCATGCTATTTAAATGCATTTAATTTGCGACAAAAAAATAGTCAAATCTCAATGACCACTGCAAAACTATAACATTTGTAATATTACAAAAACTGTAAAGCAAGAGAAATTCCACCCTAAAGTCGAGACTTGCGATCTAGTCTTGAACTCTGCCACCCAATAGACAACCTTGAACAAGTAACTTAAATTCTCTGTGTAGAAGTAACTACTTTCCCTAACCTTCCCTTTTTCTTGCTATGAGATTATCACTTAAGTAGCCAACTCTCGTGAACATTTATTATATAATAGGTATCTCTTTCTATATATAGAGAGAGAATATATGTGTGAACATTCACATATCGTCCTTCTTGTGCTTTGAGACAGGGTCTTGCTTGAATTTTTTTTAACATCCATCCTACAGACATTAATGCTCTGCTCTTACATATTGCATACCTATATGTGAAGTTGATGCCAATCCACAATCAATAGAGTGTATTCTTGTTAAACTGGTGTCACATTTTCTAGTTCGGAGACAGTCTACATGGAGGGGATACAGACCTGGTACTAGAACTACAATCAAATTCTCAACCTTTGTATACTCATGATCAAAAGTCCTCCTTAACTTCTCCCAATAGTTACCAAAAAAGGACATGTAATTTATAGTAATTTATGATTCTAAATTTTCATTTTTATGTAAAAACAGGATAAATTTTAAGGATCTCAAAGTCTTTGACAAGCCATACCTGCCAGAATCCATTCATTGGAAACACTAAGTAAATAATAATCATGAAAAAGAGATAAAGGAGAAAAACAAGGTTAAAGAAAATTTAGAAGGGAAAGAAAATGAGAATCAATCTCATATAATATTGCTTGTCTCAAAAAAAAAAAAAAAGCAAATTACACCAAGGCTTTCTTCATTCAAGCAGTTGGTTTTGTTCCCTAACTGGTCCCCCTACATATCTAAGTGCAATGAGTACATTCCCAACTCCTACTGCCAAGTTAAAATGAAAACGTTCTCAGTCTAGAAATGATTGAGGTGGTTTTCTTTAATCAAATTAGGGCGGCCAAGTGTTCCTTTCAAAGGTAACTGTCTACTCTGCAGCTGTATGCAAACTACCACATCAAATGTGAGGGGAAAAAATAGCGATAGAATTGTGTCCTTACAGTACAGGGCTAGCTGCAGAGATGGAGAAACAAAAGCATCAGTACAGCTAAGAATTACATTCACAGTACGCTTCCAGAAATATGCTAACTTCACAAACTCTGAACAATGTACTGAAACTTCCAGTATATAATTAGCTATTTTGGGGAGGGGAGAACATGGGGGGAAATTCCCTCTTAAAAACAACTAGGCAGCAACAGATACCTTGAGTCATTTACCCTAGCGACCAAAGACCCAATGAGAAACATTAAAAGACTGGCTTAGACTTCACAGAAAAAAAAAAAAAGATCTTATGGACCTTGCTTTTTTCACTTCCTGTCTCCATCAAAAACATACCATAGTGAGTAAATCTGAGTATCCAACAAGCTTCAATTAAGTTTGTAATGATTACATTTGCATGAAGAATTTATTCTTTTAAATCATCAGACATGAGAAATTCCAGCAAAGAATAATTTATAGTGGGTTTGTTTTTCTAGTTTCCCTTACAAAAAAATTGGCCAACATTCCCAATGTGATGTCAGATTATCTTTTTCTTGTTACACTTTATACCAGCTGTTGGTTTAGAGATGGTATATTAGCGGAATGAAAACCTAGAATATGACAATGAATTCAGACAGCCAGGTGCAACAAGAATTGAAAGAATGAGATAACGTTCTTTCTACATTCATGGCTCTTTCCAGATTATATTGTCTTCAAAATTGAAGAATGCAGAATAAATAGGACAGAACATGATCCCTCATTCTTCCAGAGCAGCTGTTTGGTGTTAAATTATTTTGCTTCTGGTGAAATTTTCAAGTATCATCCTTGATGCACACTTTTTTTAAAAAAAGAATTTTTTCATAAAGAAAACTTCCTTTGGTAATAAGCAATTCTCAGTCTACAAAAATTCTGCTCCCATCAAGAAATGACCAAGTATAGACCCATCAAAATTTACTTGAGAACTGTCACCAAAATTAACACAAAGCAAGAAGGCAAGAACAACAGAAAGAGTTAAGCAAATGTTCTGGATGAATGAAAATAAATCTCAGGAAAGATTAAAGGAAAACAATTAGTCAAAAAGAAAAAAAGGTGTACACTGGCTTTTGGATCCATGAGCCAATAGGTAAATGCAATTGCTTTGAATCTTTAGTGATGAAAGGAAGTTCAGGGCCAGGTATACCTGCTCTGCTCAACAGCTTGGGCTTAGGTCTTAATGTACATCTACTAGCCCACTAGAAACACTTGAGAATGGAGAAACTTCTGAATGAATCAAACTCCCACCTGTTGCATCATTTCCTGTCTCTTTCTAAACCAGAATCTAATTTACTACCATGATTAGACTATACCACTACATGAATAATTAAGAAGATAGATAAAAGATCTGCTAAATGTTGGTGCTGATTTACAGTTATATTGTTAACAGTTACAGTAGAAAGTAACCTTCAGTCACAGTTTATCCATTCATTCATTGACTAAACAGGCATTTACTAAACTGAAAATAAAGCAATCAACAAAACTATCTTTCCTCATGGAGTTTCTAATCTAATAGGAAACAGACATTCCCTATCAATTTGTGCAAACACTCAAATATTTTGAGTGCTAGACACAGTGGGCAATCTAGAGATGGTTAAAATAAGATCTACCAGCCAAAACAGATATTAAAAGGAATAAATATTTTGAATCCATTCAGCAAGCGTTGGCTTGAGGGCTTTCTACACATACTAGAATTTTCATCTCATGCAGATGTTGAAGTCTACCAAGAAACTTCAAATCTACTTGCTAGCCCAGATTTTCATCTCTATCTCAACTTAGATTATCTTCTTCACTCCTTTTAATGAGTGTGCAAGTCCTTTCAGACACATGGCTACATGTTACCCATTCTCTTTGCCTAACTGAATTCACCTATTTTTATAAAATCAGCCATAAGGAAAAACATTATTAGCCACCATTCATAAACAAAGGTTCTTCTCTGGGCTTGTCTCAAAAGACTGTGTTTCTAGGACTGAAACTGGTACTGCAGGTTCAACTATAGTTACAGAGTTCTTGAGATCAAGCCCATCACTCAGAGTCTGCCATATTTGAGTTTAAAGTGATGTGCTTTAAAGACTACTGCAAACTGGTATATCCTAGAGATCATTTAACATCAGTGTTGGCATAGTAATCTAATAAATTAAATAACCACTGATAAGTCCCACAGGCTTATAATTATTAATACAACTCTTGCTTTTAATGTGTAAGAAAGGGGAATTTATGCTGTCCCACTTCCTTAACACAACTTATATAAGTGGCATGCCCTTCATTCGTAATTAGCTCTGGGGGTCCTCTCTGGTCCAATCTTGGAATCTATCTCTTGGTTTCTCATGGCTCAACAAGAAAATATCTCCTTACCTTAATAACTTCTCTAAGTTATTTTATATGATTAAGGATATATATTATATCATTAGAAATTTCAAACTTAAAACTACTCAGTCTCTCTGTTTTCACTAAATATTTTCATATGAATTGATCATATCCAATTACCCTAACGCCTGCCTTTGAAATGCAGTCTTTTGTTTTTCTTGTTCTGTTGCTGAACAGTATTGATGTTTCTAATATTATATTTTGATGTATTCTAGAAAGAAAAGCATTCTAAGAAAAGTAAATGTTTTATACCAACTATAAGTAATACAAAACACAGAAATTATGAGATTACTTGGTAGTAAAAGCAAGCAAAGAAAAAGAAGGGATTCCCTGGAGCTCCTGAAAGAGTCTGGCTTCCTAGCTGCAGATAGAATTTCTTAAAGACTTAAACACCGAATACATGAAACAAAATTTTAATGATACAAAGCAATTTTGCACTAGGAATATCCTCAGATGGCAAGGGGAAATTCCAATGAGAGTCAAAGATTAATAGTTCCATGTGAAACTTTCAAACTTAGAAAAGAACAGTAAAGATGCTCCCTTGTTTTTGAGTTGTTTTGAAAAGTAAAATACAAAAGCAAACAAACAAAAAAAACAACATCAAGCTCCCATGTATTGTCAGAAGTACGTGGTCCACAGCCTTCCCTACAAAGACACATACAAAAATCCATTAATATGCAAAATGCAACATGGGATAAATCTAACACCAATTTCCGATACCCTGGTATTTTATTATATAATTGCTATAAATCTAATTCACATCTGTTCGGAGATACTAGCTCCATTCCTTTGGGGTGGGAAAAAAAATCACATTAACCTCACCAATAAATAATATGGATATATCTATGCACATTCCAGTTTCTTCCATAAATTCTGTAAGTTACTTGAGGGAAGGAGCTTGTTTTGTTCAATAATACCCTTCATATATAAAATATTTGATCTTTGTATTAATAATTCCACTGATCACAACAATCCAACTAAGGTTCAAAGTGTAGAAATAATTTCTTTCTTTACTGTGGAAAAATGGCAGCCAAGAGATATTGGGAATTTACCTCCACCACAAAGCTAATAAGTAGATGGGATGGAATCAAACTCCCGTGGATCCTAGTTTACTAGTTGTACATTCCTTAAATTTACTATTACAAAAATTCTGGAACCCATACAAAAGGAGACAGAGTAGTACAATGAACCTCCATAACTTCAACAGTGATCAACTCATAATCCAGTCTAGCTGGATTATTTCAAAACAAATTCCAGGCCTCCTTTTAGGTGAAGAAATGAATGAATATTTCAATGTTTTTGGTTTTTTTTTTGCCAGTCCTTTGTCTTGAACTCAAGGCCTTGGCACTGTCTTTGGGCTTTCTCAAGGGTGTGGTACCTGCGATTGAACCCCAGGGCTTTGTGCATGGTAGGCAAGCACTCTTATCACTAGGCCACACTCCCGGGCCCTGTTAAATACTTTTTGACCTCCCTGAATCACTTAGTAAAAGAATTAAATATACATAATGCTCAATAAATACTTACTAAATACTAGAAACTCTACATATGTAATAACATCATTATCCATTCCTGATTCTCACAAAAATTAAACTTAAATTATTCCTAAATGGAACATACTCATTCATTCACTAACATTCATTCTGGGCTACAAAATGCTGAGAACCATGCCAAGTGTTTAAGTTACATGAAGGAACAAGACAACAGTTGGAGACAAACTAAACAGAACTTTAGATTCCCATACTCAATGAAACCAAAAGAAGAGTAAACAATCGATACTCTAGCAAAGGGAAGAAAGATACATAACACCAGATTTGGAAGAAATGGTTTTATTGTCAATGTTCTTTAGGGAGCTTTACATTCAACTGTTGTGCTTGTCCATGAACTAATGTGTCCACATATAACATGTGTAATGTCTTGAGGAACTGAAATTAGTCTCATTGGTGATGTACTTCTTAACTCAATGTATCAGTATATGAAGAAGAAATCCAAATTCTTTGTATGCAAATCATGCAGAAGAAGAAGACAACCCCTGGATGATTCCATCCAGAACCATCACCTTTTGGAAATTATTAGGAAGGTTTTACTTAATTCTGCTCTAACAGTTTTTCCACTATAGAAAGCCAAAGAAATTAATTTATAATGGGGAAAAAACAAATGTCAAAAAATTCAATCAACTGAGTAAAATGTATTCACGAGACTTCACATTCTTCCATTTCAAAATGTTCAAATCATTTTCCAGTTTTACTGAATATTTGCTCATTTCCTAACATTAATATCTTCTCCACAGTATATAAATCAGGTCTGGCGGTACAGTTAACTATGGGAATGACTTTCTTGAACTTTAAAACTCAGTTTAATATAAACTATAGAGACTGCAGTAAAACAAAAAGAAACTTTTTCAGCATTTTTCAAGTCATTTCCCAGGAAACCTAGTAAGTGTAATCCAATATACAAATCTGTTCTCCCTTTTTATTTGACATTTCCTAATATGAACATTCTCTCATGTAATGGAAATAACCCATATGGTCCCCTCCTTAATAACTAGACTCTTACTATTTTATCCATTTGTTATTCATTTTATTGTCACTGGATATTAGGGAATAAATAGACGTGATCCCAAGACATTCTGCCTTAGGAGCTTTATAATGGGAAATATAAAGTTGTACATAGGAGGAAGTTAATATTACATTTTATACAAGCGAATTAATATAAAGGAACAGAAATATACTAAGTACCCACATAAGAGGTCTGCAGTTGTCAGGGTACCAAGAAAGCAGAAATGTACCTCAAAGAGGAATTAAAGATCTTATCAAGAAGGTGCAACAAAATGCAGACCCTAGCATTTCAACATTTATAAAGAATGGTCACAGGGAGGGGACCAAGTGCATCTTATGAGGTAAGTCCAATTTAAAGTCAGAGGTAGATGTCAAGAAGGCCATTTAGGGGAAGTGGAGGAGTCTGTCTGCCTGTAGCATGTATAGCATACATACAACAAACACATGCAAAGCTGGGTGCAGTGGCTCACGCCTATAATCCTAGCTACTCAGGAGGCTGAGATTTGAGGATCGAGTTTCAAGGCCACCCCAGGCATGAGACTCTTATCTCTAACCACCAGAAAACCGAAATGGTGCTGTGGTAGGGTGGTCACCTTGAGCTGAAGAGCTCAGGAACAATGCCCAAGCCCAGAATTCAAGTCCCAATGAAGAAAAATTTTGAAGAGGAATGTGTACTTGAACATTCTGTGTGTGTGTGTGTGTGTGTGTGTGTGCGTGTGTGTGTGTGTGTGTGCTGGTCCTGGGATTTGAACTCAGGGTCTGGGCTCTATCCCTGAGCATCTTCCCTCAAGACTAGTGCTCTACAACTTGAGCCACAGCTCTGCTTCCTGCATTTTGGTGGTTAACTGGATATGTCTCATGGACTTTGCTGCCTGGGCTGGCTTCAGACCAAAATCCTCATATCTCAGTATCCTGGGTAGCTAGAATTTACAGGGGAGAGCTACCACTGCTTGGCTAAACAACAGTGTTTGGCTAAACATTTTAATAAAAAGTTTTATATATCTACATTAGTTATCACCAAACTCTCCCGACATCAATGTTAACCTAATCTAGTCTACTCAGGAACTCAGGACACGTTTACTGGCCATGTTAATATTCATGGATATAAAAAACATAGTCCTTTTCACAGGTCAGCAAACATTGCCATTTAAACTGAAAATATGTTTACATCTTAAGGGAGGTTTTGGTATGCGATGACCATTAGTCATCCTGTTTTGCTTAATGTGGCTCATAAACCTGCCTGAACTTCAACTTTCTTCAATCTTTAATTCGTATCTATGATGCATGTAACCTGGGAATAAAACAGATAAGTAAAGGAACTTTATTTTCATCTCATGACCCATAAATGAACCATAGCTACTTAAGACTAGATCAAATCTAGGACCCCATCTAATTATAAAATTCTCCATACTGTGATTCTAGGATGGCTACAAAGTCAGCTGTCGCGAACAACTTTAGGCAAACTATTACAGGCATAGGATGGGTTGGGGATGGTGAGTTATCTTATCTCAAATGTTTTTATGATCTCAGGTGGACCTCTAGGTAACAAGTTTGCACTCGCAAGGATTCTTGCCTCAGAGTGTCCTCCCTCACTTGTCAGGTGAAGAGACCCAGGTGCAGCTGGTCAAACAAAAAGTCAGTGATGGAAGCAAACTGGTGATAATTCAAAGCAACTTCCCAATGGCTCTTACAAAAACCTTTGCTGGTTGCTCTGCTGGCCAATCTGACCCATCATGGATTGCTACTCAAATGCTAACCTTTAGTAGAAAGCTCATTATCAAGCCATAGGTGTCCATGTGCAATACTGCCTCCTAGATGGTGGACAACGCCCAAGATCATACATGAACACTAGTTCCTTTTGTTATCTGGGACCCACATTTCATCTCTGCCATGTTTTCTGCAACATCAGGAAGTTCAAAATTGATCACGTCCTATGAAGACAGAGAAGCATATCTGAAACAGCAATAGCTCCTCAGAAACCCAGGGCAACATGTATTGACTTATGTGTTATACTGTCTAATTTAAGTATTACTGTATTCATTTCATTAAGTACTAAAGAGGCTTTACGTAATACTTAATTCACCAAACATTTCAATTTTTTCTACTGTTATCTAAAATGAATGTTGAATTGCTTACTTATATCTACTACATTACTACTTAGCTTAAATGAGTGTGATTATAACCTAAGTTCTTTAAAAGCACAATTCATAGTATAAACGTATTTTTTAAATAGATATGCTTCAGTAGAATATCCGACACAATTCAGAAATTTTCTGAATTGATATCACTTATTCTCAGCAAACCTTCCACTTTTTCACATAGGAAAGTAACTCCAAAAGACATTTACATTTATATATTACCCTCTTGAGAGTCTGTTTTTTTTTTCCTGACTCTGACAAATCTAAAACTCCCATGGTGATAAGTTACATTAGAAGGATATAGCCATAGATTCAGAATTATAAAGTCCTTCTATGCAGGAACAAGGCAGAAGTAGAATAACAGTAGAAAAGTATTTGTTTACCAATAAACCTTGACAAATTGGAGACTTTTCAAGAAACTCTTCAGAATAAAGGAACAAACATGATATTTAACGTATTGACTTGTGAACAAGTCATTCCTGTCTTCACTGAAACAGGTCCTACTCAGTGTTACTAATCCAAAAAATAACCTTTATTTGTAAAGATTTCCATGAGCTACCTACCTGAAGGCCTGGCTTCATACAGAGCCAAATAAGATGCCACAATTTGTCTATCTTGGAAGTTTTTCTAGAGAAATCATAACTGTACTACTTTCCTTTTTATGCTGCATATTCGTGAGATGTTTAAAGAGAAAAATTACAAGGCCCTAAATAATCTCTGTGCCATCTAACTTTTCTTTGTTTCTTTGTTTTTTAAAACACTAACTGCATATTCTAGTAAAAAGTTAACATATTTAGACATTTAGAGCAGAAATTACTCTGAATTACTTTCATCAATTAATATTCTAATAAAGTTAATCCCCAAGGCAATAATATTGACAACATTTACCTACATTTCACTTAGGTATATGATACTACCATATCAAGGTTATGTTGAAATATTACTCCTTCAAACATTGGGAAACCACTTGAGGGAGTTGCCAAGAGAGAGTGATTTACCTAGGTATCTTTCCAGCACTCACAACCCTGTGTTATTTTTTTTTCTAAATATCTGTTGAATAAATGGAGCAGATGCTCTATTTTTTTAAACTTTTAAATTACCTTTAAGTAATTGTACAAAGGGGTCTGGATTCAAAATGTCAGTACAATGCATCTTGATCAATGTCATCCCTCAGATCATTTTCCCTCATCAAATATTCTTTTTTTATTAAAAAATTTATTAACATTGATTTTTACATCATATTTCAAATGACGTGTTTAACAAACAAGTATTCAAGAAGGGAATCTCTATATACAATCACTGGCACTTAGATTTTAGAACATAATCAAAATTAGGCTGAGGGATTGTATGTCATAGAAATATATTAATCTATGTAATAAAACATTATGTCTATAGAGTCATAAGTTTTTATGTCTATGTAGTTGTGTTTATATTTCCAGTACCATGTCAAAAGCATTGGATACACAAATATTGAGTCCTCGCTCTTGTACTGTTTGGATCTAATAGCCACATATTAAGGATACCATGTGCCTTTCAAATATTCTTATATATTAGTTCCATGTTAATACCTTCCTATATAGGTCAACATGTATGTCTTAAAGATGAAATTTAATCTTCAAAAAACATGTGATTCTGATTACCATTTAGTTATCTTGCCTATCCAACCATCAAATTCCTGGTAACTAAACTATGAGAAACATAAACTGCTCTATAAAACTGATTTGGCTGAACTAAAGAGAAATGAATTGCTAAGAAAAGCAACTCATTCCATAGCAAGGTATAACCTACAAGCGGAACTACTACTTCTGATATGCTCAGTCCTCTATCCCAGATTGTCATCTTCAGGTTGTCTGACAGCACAGTAGGCCCCTACAAACAGATGGTGAATAAGTGCACTGCTGACAAAACTTGTTTTTATGTTTTATCTCTTTCGATGTGTTTTAGTTCAGGATGAAAAACAGAACTCATTCATGGAGTGCAGAAACTCCAATTCTGGTTCATATTGAAGACTGATTCTGGCAAAGCCTCCTGAATTCAAGATTAACAACTGTAAAATGAAAGTAAATTTACATTTCAGACAGTATTTGGATGATCAGGCCTGGGTCTGGGAGATATCATATGCAGGTAAGCAGGAATTGAGCCATCATCTCTGCATGCACACAGTGCCTGGGCCAACAACATCAAGTCAGCCTTTTCTGACAAATCTTTCAAAATTAAGTCTTAAAACGTAAAAAAAAAATCTAATATGTTTATTGTGTTCTTTCAAGCTTAGGAGGTTAACTATCTGTGGGCAAAGCCTATAATTATCATCAATTACTTATGACTTGAAGGCACTTAAAAAGGCATCTGCCTTTCCAAACAACTTTGAATAAGCCAGGCACAAAACTGCAAAGCTAATACTATGGACAACAACAATTATAGGTTTGGGGGCTCAATTTTGACACTTTTGGAAGAATTGTTGTCACTTGTCATTTATTTCCTGACCCTGAAAAAAAGAAAGTCTTAGTAAAATTTCTGTAAAATCAGAAATTCCTAATATAACCCAAGCAGGTAAAGGGGCAGTGGTTGTCCAAGGCAGAGGAAGAAGAAACAGGAAGGAAATCAATAGAGAATGGAGATGTTCAGCTCTCAAGGGAGACCTCATGAATAACTTCAAATGTCACTAATTTCACAGCTTCTGACTGATTTTTTTTTTCTTTTCTTTTCTTTTTTTTTTTTTTGGACAAACCTCAGACTAATTACTCTCAAGTAGCTTTATCATTTCTAAAACCTGAAGTGTCTGAGTTCCAATATCATATATTCTATAAAAATAGATAAACTAATGCCCTCTTGAGAACCTATTCTAAGGCAAGAGTCCCACAAATCTGCTAAAATACAAATACTCAAGATACTTGATGTAAATTTAAGCTTACAAACTCTACAAGGTAGGTTTTGTCAATACCTCAGTACAGGTAACAGCAATTATAGAGAACGATGCCTTTTTTCTTCAATTCACGCTACAGTCTTGTATAATTCACACTTGAGAAGCCACGTCAATTTCAACATTTCTAAAGATAGACCCATCCAAGAGGACAAAGCAACCAAATAGCATGGATCAGTCAAAATGTACCCAGCACAACTTTCCTATTTGGGCTTTGTGAACAGTGTTATACAGTCTATGAACGCTCCATTAGTAAGACATTATTTTATTTGTATACTTGATAATCACACTCTATAGAACAAGTAACAAAAATATAACAAAAGCTTTGTTCTTAAAATTCTAGGGCTGAAAGTCATTCTTTGGGAAGAGCTTCAGTGATTCCTCTGAGAAAAGAATGAAGTCTGGTGAGTTGAATGACCTCCTTCCCCAAAAAGTTTTTGTTGTTTTTCAACATGCACACACAGAGAGACACAAAAGGCAATCTAATTCTTTTATATAAATCCCTATCTTCCAGAAACTTATTCCCCCAATTTCATTATCTTTCTGCCTCCCAGTATTGACTAAAGCATAGGCTAATGTGGTCCTATCTTTACAACCCTTTACTGCTTTATTTATGTATTTATGATTCTTTGCTGCCTTCTAGCCTCAGTGCTGGTAACAAAGCATCTCACAAATCACGGAGTCCAGGATAAGAGGAGACAATTTAGAACCTCCCAGGAAGATTTTGGAGATATCTGTCTCTCTTGGGGGCTTGGTATTTCAAAGGTCAGTCCTGGGTCTCTCCATTTTGATGACTAATGTTAAATTGTTTTGACTTTTTACAAAAATATTTAGCTATGCTTATTTACATAGTTTCATCCACAGAGCACACAGTAGGAACATATTTGTCGAACAGAATCCTTAGATGGATAAGAAAAAGGGAGACAACCCTCCAAATCTCCTTTCTCCCACACATTAAGAGCCCAATAAGGTTAAAAACTACAACTCAATTTATACAAGCCTCTCTGCATTCCTTTTTTACTTCAAGCTATGTAGCTATGCATTGATTTCAGAAAGAAAAGGATGACACAACCACACACAATGGGGAAATTCCAGGATCACTAAGAAAACATCATTATCCTAAATCACAAACACTTTCTTTTAATACTGGTTACTACATGGGAGACTGCTAAGAGTGCTGTTGTCTACCCACTTGCACAATTAGTCCCGGAAAGCCATTGCAGAACATGTAGAATCTAAAGATGCCACATCCTGGATTCACAGCTAACCCCTAACAGAAGTCTAAGGACTATGTCAGCACAGAGGCATTAAGTAGTACAAACGTGAGACAAGCATGCAAGACATATCCCCCCCCACCTGATGGTCCTGGGGGTTGGAACCCAAAGAGGCTTATGCTTGCTAAACTGGCCCACTACCACTCACCAGCCCAATTTTATTTTATTTTATTATTTTTCTTTTAAGATAGGGTCTCCCAATGTGTGTAGCCTGGGCTAGCCTTTACCTCTGAATCTTCCTACTTAAGCCTCCAAAGTGCTGGGATTGTATCACCATACCTGTCTTTGGAAGACATTTTTTTTCTTTGTATTTTGTTGATTTTGGGGTTTCTTTTTCCCATCTTGGGGCTTGAACTCAGGACCTGAGCACTGTCCTTGGAGTTTCTCAAGACTAGAGCCCTACCACTTGAGCCACAGCACCACTTCCAGCTTTTCTGTTTTGTATGTGGTACCCAGGAATCCAATCCGGGTCTTCCTTCATGCTAGGCAAACACTCTACCACTAGGCCCAAACGGGCCCTGGAAGATATTTTTTAAAATAACATTTGACATCATGCATCACGACTGAAACTTCCTAGACCATCAGCAATCATTTGGCAACGGTGATAAAAAGAAACTATGAGTGGGGTTGACAAGTTCTGCGTTCTGCATTTCTTTAACTTGATTTATACTAGGCCCCACCCTTAAAGTTCTCTTCTAATTATCACACAACCCGTTACCTCTCCATTCATTCTGAGTCTCATAAAGTCTTCCTACGGCAGAAAAACAAATACACGTATGTATATACATGGGGCTAGCAGAACCTGTTTCAGGATGGCTGGGTTTTGTCCCCAATAGGACCCAACTCCCCCAGGACCCCCAAAAGGCAGCAAAGAGAATGCACTTGGGAGTGGCCCAGAGGCAAAGAAGTAGGTCTTTTTTTGTTTGTTTGTTCATTCTGGCGGCAAGGTCACTCGGGCTCTGTGGATAAAACCCACTCTCACCTTGTCTGGCTAATAGATCGCGCAGGGCCTCCCAGGCGACCCCGGCCTAGCACCTTCCCGGACCCAAGGATCTCCCCCTACCCCTGGGCTCGGGGCCCCAGATGGCGCGGTCCCTCCCCCCTTCCACTCCTCACCTGACCACGTTGGGGTGTTCGAAGGTCTCCAGGTGCCTCAGCACCGCCACCTCGCGGATGGTGGAGAGCGGCATGCCCTCCTCGCCCGTCTGCACCCGCACGCGCTTCAGTGCCACGAACCGACCCCCGTTCTTCAGGTCGCGGGCCTTGAACACCTTGCCATAGGCGCCCTCCCCGATCTCCGCCACGCACTCGTACTGCTGGTCCGCTCGGCTCAGCCCTTCCTTCTCCATGACGCCCGGCGCTGCGTCGCTGGGGCCGGTGGGGGTGCGCTCGCCGGCTGGAGCCTTCGCTCCCTCGGTTCCGCTGGCCTTCGCCCTGCCCGCTCCGGCGCTCCGGTGCCTCGGCTGCCCGGATTCTCGTGGCCGCCGAGACTGGATGGAGCGACCTCCCCGCCGGCTCGCCTGGCTCGACTGTGAAGCGGCGGCCGCGAAACTCCGCCTGCCGAGTCGCCGCGCCGCTGCCGCCGGAGAGGAGCGAACCGCCGATCCCTCCTCTTCCCTCCCCGAAGCGAAGTGTCTACCCCGACACCGAGGCGATCACATACTCTGCCGGGGCGCGCCTCCGTCCGCAGTCTGAGCACCTAAAAGACGAGAGGGGAAGGCGAGAAGAGAGTGCCGTCAGTCATCCCAGGAGCCAACTATCCACGGGGTTCCTCCAGACTTCCCTCCTCCAACTCCCCCTTCCCGAGCCCCCATCGCTACCCTCCGCGCGCGCGCCCCGGCCCTCTTCCCCCGACGCCGAATCCTTCCTGGTTCCTCCAGAAAGGCCAAGTTACTTGGCGTTGCCTGGCCGGGGCTGGAGCCGGTCTTCGCGCGGAGGCTGCAGGGGCCCCTCGGGGATGAGCGCCGCGCGGGACGCAGTGGAACGGGAGGGGGCGTGCCGAGCGGCCCAGAGTGTGCCGGGAGCGCGGGGGAGGGGAGGCGCCGGGCGCGTCAATGTCACGGCTTCATATTTATACCTATATCATCGCGGCTCCGCGGCCCCCCTCGCTTCCCAGGGGCCCGGACCGGCGGGCAGAAGGAGGGTCGAGGGGGTGGAGATGGGCCTTCAAAGGTCGTGCGCAATCTGGTGGGAAGAGACTTGGGAGGTTCACCCATGTGGGGCCCGCAGAATGTGGGTGGGGGCTCCTGGGACCTTGTAACCCGATGCTGGGAGTGTGCGAGAAGGGGTGGTCAGACATCTGCTCGGAAATTGTTGCCTTTCTTTCTACTTTCAGTTTTTCTATGAGCAGACATTTAAAAAGGGCTCCGCACATACAAACGGTCTTTTTTTTGCGGGGGGGCGGAGAGGAGTCCATGGTGGGAATTCTCCCTCCGAGCCGGAGGACCTCCCTGGTGGAAACCCGGGCAAGACAGCCATCTGGTAGAGGAGGGCTGCGGGCTACTGAGGGTGGGCGACCGAGGGTCCGAGGAGGGGCGGGTGGGTTCCCCGCCCCCCGGATCCCACAAGGGGGAAAGAAGTGTCTGACACATTTTGGCTAGCGGTGTCATTAAAGAATAACTTCAGGGGCAAGATAGCATAACCGTGACTCATCTCGTAAGTTTTCAATTGACTTCAACCATGTCAAAGCGCAACCTCCCTTCAAAGGGGGAGGGGTGAGTAAAGGCGATAAGAGAGGGGCTATGATGGGGGGGGGAAGGACTGGAGAACCTCTATCCAGTGCCAGTGGCGCCCCGACCTCGGGAGCGGAGGTGGTACGGTCAGTCTCCCCTTGGGTTAGAGGGCCTGGTCAGCACCCCCTCACCTCTTCAGCACAACAAAGCGCCCGGAGCGGGTGGGGGGGTACCCTCACTTACCCGACCCACTCAGCAGCTCCCCAGAACCTAACCATCTCCCACCCACCCCCACCGCCGCCGCACACCCAGGGCCCGACATTTGCCACGCCACAGCCGCGTGTCCCGAATTCTCGGGAAACCTCAAAATTACCTGCCCCGCAACCGCTGGCCCGCTGGTCTTCTGGCAGGAAGGAAAAGGAAAGAACGAACACACACACACACGCACGCACGCGCGCGGGGCGCGACCCCCTCCGGGTGCGGGCGGAACGGACCGCCGCGTGGGCAGAGCCTCCCACACTCGCTCCTTTCAGAACTTCCCTTAAAAGCCGAGAAAAGAGCCCCCCGGAGCTGGCCCCGGGGTCTGCGCCTGCTCGAGGGCCACACAGGTAGCGGGGAACCGCCGGCGGTCGCCCAGCCCGCCCCTCTCGACGCCGCCCTCCCCCCGCTCCCGCTCCAGTCCAGCCCACCCCCCCTCCCCGCCCCACTCCCAAGCGAAGGAAGCGTCAGGGACGTCCCACCCCCGCAGGGAACAGCGCCCGCGGCCCCCGCCCGGCCCCGCAGCGCCCGCGCCCGCCCCCTCCCCCCTCCCGCGCGCCCCCGGGAAGGTCCGCTCCGGCGGCGCAGGGAAATCGGAGCAGCGGTGCCTTCCCCCCCCCTCCACTTTTTTTTGTTGTTGTTGTTGCTTTCCCACGCTGGCTGAATGTGACTTGACCCCATTTCAAAAAAGTTTGACATAGTGCTTCAACATTTCCGCATTCCTCTGCGACTACAAAGGCTGCAGCCGCCTCCTTCTGCTTTCTGTCTCTGCTCTCTGTCTTCACACTCAATGAAATCCTTCTTGTGCCTCTCCCCAAGCCTTGCCCAGCCCCGCAAGGGTCGCCACCGGCGCTGCCAGGAGAGGCCGCTCCAGGGGAGACCGCGATTCCCGCGTGTGCGCACACGCACATGTGTCCACGTGCACATGGACGGGCGCGCCACGGGGCCGGGAACCGATCGCTGCGGGGCGTGCATTTGAACTGTGGATATTTGAAACAATGAAAATAAACTTGCAAACCCAGGCAAACGTGCGTCGTCGTGGCGGGGCTTCGAGCCTGGGGACGGGCGGGCGGCGAGCTCTCCGCGGGGCAAAACTCGCCCGCAGGGGTTGCCAGCAGGAAGCCTGCGTTAACTTTTATTTCACAGTGGGGAAGATGGAGCCCACACCTCTGAGAGCTGCAGAGCGAGTTTGCGGGGGCGGGGGCGGGGGGGGGGGGGGGGATGAACAAGAGGCCGCACGGAAACGCATTTTCAAGCCAGGGGTCTCCAGAGACAGTGTGATTTCCACCTCCGTGTGAAGGATTACGTGAATGTCCAAGTGGAGTCCAAGTTCCGTTTGGAGGAGCTAGATGAGAACTGGGGGGAGGGGGGCTGTGCGTGCGGACATGTGGGAGCTGGCACAGGATCTGGGTGTTGGGCGAAGTGGGGGGGGGATGTCCCTGATGTGGATGTCCCTCTCTCCCCGGATTAGAAAAGGTTCAGCTCCCCCAACCTGCCCCCCACCCGTTGTGTCCCGGCTCGTAAGGGGTTAACCAGAGCCGACTCTGAGGACACACAGCCCCCCCACCCCCGTACTCACCCCCTCCAGCCTCGTCTCCAGTCCTGGCAATCCTCCAAGACGTCCCCCCCCCCGCCCCCTGCCCCGAAGCCCACCCACCCGAGTCGAACCCATGGCTTCTTACCTGCGGGGCCCAGCGGCTCTGGGCCTCCTGAGGACGGCAGCGAGTGTCAGTCCGGGTCCGCACGTGTCCTGGGCGCGCGGAGCAGGTAAGGAGACTGGGGAGCCGGCGTCCGCGCTCCCTCCCCCGAGGGGGTGGGCACAGCGGCGGAGGGCGGAGGGACGGCGGAGGGCGCCGCCCGAGCTGCACTGGGGGAGGTCGGGGGCCTCGGGGCTCCGGCCGGGGCTTGGGGGCCCGAAGTGGGGAGGCTGCCGGGGCGGTCGCCCGGTGCACCGGGGGAGGGGACCCGAAAGCCGACTTCGCTCAGACTTACCCGGCCGCCGGGCCCGGGGGGCTCTGGGCCGGCGGGGTGGCCAGCAAGTGTGCAAATTAAAGTCTTCCGGAGAGCGGGGAGAGGCGGCCGAGCCCGGGCTGTGCTCGGAGCCTCCCAGCTCCCAGAGAGTCCGCACTGACTGGGGGGCTGAGAAGGGCGGGGGTGGGGGGCGGTGTAAGAGAAAATTTCCGGTTTCCACTGCAAGTGGGGTGGGGGATCCCACGACTCCACTGAGCGGCGTGGAGAGGAGAGAGTGGCATGTGTGGTTCCAAACCCGCCGAGGTCCAACACCCAGGGTCGCCCAGGGTTGGGGTTTTGACAGGATGAGGTGGAGGGTATCAGCAGTCTGTGATGTGGACAGATGAGGGGAAAAAAATAATAATAAAGAAATAAATAATTTTGAAGAACCCGTGGGAGTGACAAATACCAGCACTTTCCAAGAAACTGGAAAATAAAATCGGACAAAAAAAAATAACTCCTCTCTATTAAAGAGGGAGGGGAGAGCGGGCGGGGCGGGGGGGGGGGAGAGGCTTGGCAGGATGCCTTGCAGAAAAGAAAATACTAATCTGTCCAAGCACTTTTCACTTTCAGCTTGAGCTACGTTTGTTTTGTTTTCCTTCGCTTCCTTTCGGCCTCACAAAGCCCTATCTTTTCCTCTTTGGACAGAGGATATGGTTTGGAAACTGTCAGGCACTCTTGTGGTTAACGATCTACTTGAAGGGGCTTGGCGGGGTCACAGTTATTAAGTGGTTAGTAACTGCTGAGAGTTCACTAAGGTATTTCTGAGGAGCTAAAGAAAACTAAAATTTAGTGTAAATAGCAGAACTGCAAGCTGATAGACACACGCACGCGCGCACGCTTACACACACACACACACACACACACACACACAAAGAGGGGGGCTTACTTTGAATGTGTCATTGAAATTTTGAAATTTGAAACCTATGCTTTACCTGCTGACATCAACTGAATACATTTATTTCAGGTGAAAATGAGATTTTGGAAGAGGGAAAAGTTTTGAAGACTTTTTATTTCTACCATGGAGTAAAAGAAAAGCCTAAATAACTGTCCTTTGTAAAGAATTCAAGGTTTTCCTATATTTGTAGACTACTTGAATATATTTGTAGAATACTTGAAATGCTTTTAGACATCTTAAAGCAAAATCTTAAAAAAAAAGATTTCAGTAGTTTGCACAAAAAAATAAAACCCAACAGAGTTCTGCTTGAATTGGAAATATTTCTATAAATTATTGCTTTTTTTAATTAAAACATATTGCTGATTCATAGTACATCAAAATTTGCCTTTATAAAGTTTACTCTATATCATAATGTGAAGTAAAGTTAGGAAAATAAAAATGGATGCATTTCTACTAGCAAACATTTTTCCAAAAGGCATTATAATTACTTTTCTTAAGCAATAAAAATGAATAATATGATTCTGCAAGCTTAAAATAATTTTGAAAATACATTTTTGTTTAAGAGTATCTTCTAAAATAAAAACTCAGTTTCTAAATAAAATTTGTAGTTGTAGTTGTTTATAATTCCATACATACTAAACTCTTAAGTAGGCTATTAAGATTTTATATTTACATAAAATGGTGAATTACTACAAATTAATTGTACTTTAAGCTGTAGGCACAAATTAGAATCCTTCATTTTGATAATTGTTCATTACTTACTAATGCTTAGTAAAAATATTTTTTATTAAGTAGTTGTAGAAAGGAGTTCCAATACCAGGAGTTAGATTTTGAGGACAATGCATCTTGATCAATTATCTTTCTCCCCCATCCTTCCCCATCCTTATCAATGGTTTTAAAACAAGATTTACTTGCTAGTAATTATCATGTATATATAATGTAGAAATAGTGGTCTGTAAATGCTTGTAGGAGCCAGCACTTGGAGGTAATCAGTTATTTGAGTAAATAATTCAAAAAACAGTAAACTGCAGTGTCTTTTAAGAATGACAGAAGAGTGTCTTTTCTACAGGAGGTAGTATTTTTTAATTACCGAATTTGACAACAACCATTGCTAGATTTAAAATTCCATGTTTTAGGTTAGTAGATCACTTGAACATTATAAAGAAAAAAAGCAATAAATTTTCATTGCATTTTCTGTGTCAATACCAGGTGTTAGTTTATTGTGTCTTCTTTTTCTGACACTAGTTACATTTTATGCAAATTCTTCACTTTTCCTAGTGATGGTCCATGCTGAATCCCAGTTGGCTAAACAAATTCAGATCTCAGGAAGTTTTACAGTCAATCGTGTAAAATTAGTAAATATCACATTGTTTTTGTTTATGGTTTACTTCCCCTGTGGGTAACAGGTTATCATAACAAAATTTGTGCACAGTTTATAAACTAAAGTCTGATTCCTTTGTTTAGGAGTTTTCTGTGAATGAAATCACAGCATTTAAGAATAAGAACAGGACTCAGAATTTTTGTATCATATAACAGGTATTCTGTAGGATTTGAAAAAATTAGAATTCATAGTTTTAATTCTCAATATTGTAGTTTAAGCTAAAAATTTTCTTAATAAGAGATAATCATTTATGTATGAGAAATTTCAGGTCAAATATATGTAAATTTTTGTTTTCCTTTAAAATAAAAGTTAAATTTAAATTTCTAGTTTATAATCAAGTTACAGAAATTAGTAGCTTATTTTAAATAGTTACTACATAATGAAAAACCAATTGTATATTATTTTCGATTCATATTGCCATTCAAATTTACAAAAATACATTTTTCAAAAATTTGGAAATTAAATTTTGTTTAAATTTGCTATATAGTTATTTAATTGGAGCTCCCTGTAGGTGTATATTTTTGCCTATAAAATTTTCTTTTTCATTATTTTGATAAAAGCATTTCTGGTTTAGTAACTTTTGAATTACCTTACTTTTTAACCTGATTTATATATGTTTATAAAGTTATCTTTGTTGATAATTACCATGAAAAACTATAATTTAAATATAAATAATATAATATAGAACAATACTTCTCTCCTTCTCAGGCATTTCCAAGGTATTTGCGGGGAGGGTTTCCTTTAATTATAATATTGAAAGGTTTCTAAGCATTCCAGGAAAACAATCAATTATATTAGCGACTTTTCAACTGTGAAATTTTGGACCTTAAATGAGTTTTAAAGTTTTGTTTCTAAACAAATTATAGTTGATTTGGAAATGACCTGGATTTTTCTCTTTTAAATTGGTTTGCATAAGATCCTAGTACATTACATTTGAGCAGTGAAACTTGGAAAGATTTTGATAAACACCATGAGGGGGAAAACTTATTAAATAGTAGCTTATACAAATTTTTAGAAAAAGCCAACCATTATTATCTTTTGGAACCTTCTGTTTCCATGGTTTCTACTACTGTATAATTATCTCTGTGTAACATGTCGGTACTATGTTCATATTTGTATAATTGTCATCATCTTTTCTAATTTTTCCCTTTTGATAAACACCTGTATCTTATTTTCCCTTTGTGTATGTGTTTGTGTGAGAGAACGTGAGTGTTCTTGGCATATTGTTATGACATGTTCAAGACATGCTCTTAAGATCCTTTCTTAAGATCTGTATTAGAATTCTGAATAATCAGAAAAGTAACTATGGAAATAAACTTTGAAGAGATGGTGATAGCCACACCGAAATACCTACATTTCTTTCCAATTTATGATGACATCACTTTTTGCTGGCACCTCTCATTTTGTTCCAGAAACAACATCCACATCTTGACTGTACTGATGGCCTAAGGACTGTGCAGCTGCTTTAGGTTGAACTAAAAGGTGTGTACAAGTCTTGGACCCTTCAGATGAACAGGGAGGGTACAACATGGTGAGGATGAATGATGATGAAGTGGGATCTGGGACAGAAGAGTAGAAACAAAGAAGCCACCCAGAGAAACTTCTACAAGGGAAGCAGGCACATGCTAAGGTCAAGGGGCCAAAGGATACCGCCTTGTGCCCCCTAGGTATGGCACGTACAGGCAACCTGATTCTTTCAGAGTGAATGGCATTCTGTGTGTCTTCTATTATGCAATTAAATCTGTCTTATTAAATGAGATGCTTCCAAGGGTAGGTCCACATTCATGCAACTGTATCTGGTGATGTCTCATTCTGCATTTTTCTTGAAAATAATATAGTATGGGGAGGACTTTTGTCATTTGTTTGAATGCATGGAAATAAAATATATAATTGCATAGTTTTTAAAGAGCTTTTACAACAGATCAAAGAGAGGGTCGGATTTTTTTTAATGTATTAAAAATTTGTTCTAAGTTACTCATATGTTTGTATTCCCAGGATTTAGCACGGCGACTAGGGAATATTTTATATGCAATACAATGAAAACTTGTCTTTGTCTTTTTAGTCCCTCTTCTGTTGACCTGAAGAGGGTAGTCCATGGTTGACAGAACAAAGACTAAAAAAGATGATTTCTGTTTCCTTCAGAGTATAATCCAACAGAGATGTTTAATGACGTTTAAGGACTCAGTAAGTTGCTAATGGCAAGAGCTCAGAAGCATGTATTCTCTGTCTACCATGTCTCTCTGTTTTAATCCTCTTCTAAATCTTATCATCCTATCAAAGGTTAGCAGCTCCTGAAAAGAATTCCCTCTGTTGGTAGGTAGATATATCTTTCTCCAGTACCTTAAAGTCATTCACCTTCTGCCTCATTAAGACCTTGATGCCCCACTACTAACCACCCTTAGTCTCCCTAACCCCTTACCCCCATCCAGTATACACCATGCCTTATGTGACAAGAATGTCCTGGCGGTGTCTCCTGGCAATGAATGCAGCAATAGTTCTTGTCAACATCCAAGGCTGTTGCTGAATCAAGCAGACATAGGATAGACTGAGTAGTCCTGATATGACTAGAATAATGTTTAAAACATGAGAAATGAAGTTGCAAGTTACTTAAATAGGAAAAGAAAATGCTTCCTGCTTTTTTGGAAGAATTTAATAATGATTTTTTTTTGGTTGTACAGTAATCACCTAGAACATTTTTGTCTGAAAGAAAATGCTTTTAGATAAATTTCTCCATTCTCTACCTTCAAAATTCCAAAAAGATTCTTTTGTTTTAACATTAATTCTTTTTTTGTAATATTAAACTCTAAAGTTAAATTAGATACTGTGTAGATCAGAGCTTAAAAAAATTACTGATTTTATTTGCCAGTGTCCTAAACATCTATGTGACTCTATCTTCAAAGATAAAGCCTTTGATTTCTAAGGTTGAAAATTTGTTATTTTTATTCCTAGTTCTTCCTCTGTCAGTGATATTTACTGTATCCTCAAAGACCAGCCCTTTAACCTCTCTGACCTTCAGTGTCAGTGCCTATTGAATGGGTTTGCTAATTACTCAGGAAGATTTGGAGATAGGCAACAAAGAACTTCATCTTTACAAGAAAAGGTATGGAGATATAATGCAGGTTGCTAATCTGCCTGTCAGAAGATCTGAAATTTAATCTTGAATTGGCTACAAAGGACAAGTGTGAGTTTGGATAACAAACTTTTAAGCTCCTGAGCTTTGAAGTTCCTATCAATAAAAAAAAATAAAGATGATTAGACAGAATGATGTTTATAGCTACTGCAGCTTGTTTAAGGCTATGATCTTGTCCAGCATGTTAATTCCTGGTACCAGCATTACACATCTGTTTCTACTAGTTCCCTAAATAAGTAATGCCAGAAGATGAGACTCTGAGTCTCATCACTCAGAGAGGTGTCTAGATTTCAGATGTAAATTATGTTTGCTTTTCTCTAACTCAGCTCTCTAGAATTCAAAGACAATTGAACACATCCTGGAAAACATCAAGGCACTAGTGCTTTTTTTAGAGATACAGAGGAGGAGTCAAGCTTTATTTATTTGGCTAAAATGAAAACGTGATAACCAAATCAACCAACCATCCTTAATAAAATGTGATAAATAAATTACTATATGATATGTAGAACTAGGATATCCAAATCAGAGATCTTGAGTGATTTTTCAAAGATATGACATTACTTTGGGGAATATGTCTATAAACCAATAAAGGTGTCCATGGAAGACAGTCTTCTGTGAGAGGGTATGTAAGAAGGAGGACCAAAGGCAATGTGCTGTGAATTTGAGGAGTTCCAGAAATATCGGATATTCTAGAGTTGCTGATCAAAAGCCATTTTTAAAGCATACATACAGGAAGAGATTCTGAGTCATTTTCACAATATCAGGCTATCTGCATGGTTTTAGGGTCTTTAAATGAGAGAGAACCATAGAGTCATGGATTAGAAGACAGGCTGCATTGCATGTGACTCCCAATTACCAGTTTCTTTTATTTCATTTAGCATTCCTACTTCAAAGTTGAAGGTCCTATAACCTGCCAAAGTAGGTTGGCTTTAGAGTCAAATAAATGCTTGCAGTATGCAATTTAAAAAAAAAAATTGCAGGCACTTAAAAAGTACTACCATACAACCAGTATGCCTATCGCAAAATCACATTTCTTTCATTTCTAAAGGACAGCTAACCCTTTCATGGACATGTCTTTCTTTTTAGCTGAGTTGGAACATGTACTCATTATAGGAGGAGCAATACTAGAACAGAACATATCCAAATTATCTTGATTCCTAAAAAAACCACCAATGTCCTTGGGTGTGTGAGGAATGTTGTAGAGGGTGGATTGTCTCATCTGAGACTTTTGTGTCAGATCTTCTATTCAGATCTTACCCCAGTATAACTCAATCTCTTTACTTTCTTCCTCACCATTTCCTCCCTCTCCTCTTAGTCTTTCTCTCTTTGCCTTTTTCTTCTGCTTTGATGTGATCCAAGGACTGAACCATTGTATCTGTACCCTAAATATTTCCTGGTATTTGTCTTGAAAACCCTATGCTTTCCTTATACCTAAAGGCTCATCTTAGCCACCAAATCCTCTCCCAGTTCTCTTGCTTAAAGTGCTGTTGCTCCCTATTTGTCACCATACCAAACTTTTTCCCATTTTCTTGATTTAGGTTAACATTCTGTTCCCTATGCTATACTCTCTCCTAGAAACAGTAAGAGAGTGTTAACTCAATCCCCCTCCTTTTCAATTTCCTTCTATACTTCCATGCTTCCTTAGCTTCTTGCTGTTTTGAGCCATAGCGCCACTTCTGGTTTTCTTGTGGTTAACTGGAGATAAAAGTCTCACAGACTTTTGTACCCCAGCTGACTTTGAACCTCGTTCTCAGATTTCAGCCTCCTGCATAGCTAGGATTACAGGTATGAGTTACTGGTGCCTGGCTCTTGTCCTTTTATACTCTGATATTTCATCAATCTTTTTCCTCCAACTTTTCCTATCCCTACACCATTCTGTCTTTTGTGCTCCACTGATTCCTACTGGGAGGTGCTATAAAAAGACATAGAACTATATCTATTAGAATATTAAAAAAAGTAACAATCAAGGTGTAACAACACCTTTTTTTGTGTGTAGGGGGTCATGGGGCTTGAACTCTGGGCCTGGGCACTGTCCCTGAGCTCTTTAGAACAAGGCTATCACCTTATCCCTTGAGCTACAGCCCCACTTCCTGTTTTCTAGTGATTAAGTGGAGATAAGAGTCTCTCATTCTTCAGTGCCCAGGCTGGCTTTGAACTGCATGCTCCTGAAACCGAGTTAATCTGATCTGCCTGGTTTGCACAGGCTTGGAGGAACCACTTTAAATCCAAGACAGGAAAGTTTAACCATGATTATTAAGCAAAATCTAAAACTGGTTTAGTATTTGGAAACAAAAAGGATAGACCTTAAAGCAGTGAGCTGTGGTAAGATTTTCACATGTCTTCACTGAACACATGAATTTCCTTTTATTGTTAGGTTCTGTCCTTCTAAGGTTGATTTTCAGTCCTTCCCCAAATCCTTCCTCTCTTGCTGTCAGGACGTGACTTCTGCCACTTCTTGGTGTGCTGTTCTTTTGTGTTTCATTACCTGATTTTCCTCCTGGTCCTGCCTAACATATAAAACTTTGTCTGCAACCTAGTCTATTGCTATAGACTCCCAAATGGTATCGGTTACTATCTTTGCTCTTGTATCCTCTCTACACAGCAATTGCATCTTTTTGAAAAGGAGGACAGTCCATCTTGTTTCTTTTTGCTGTCACTATTTCTTGCAGAGTGAAATCTAAGTTCTTTCCATGGCTTTTAAGACCCTCTGTATTCTGCCCCTGGTCCATCAGTGACCTGACCCTTATCTTTGCAGCTTCCTCTGTTCTTGCTGTTGACTCTCTTGATGACTCCTCAAGTTCACCAAGCACATCATTACTGAGCTTTTGCATTTGCTGTTTCCACACATCTGCATGGCTGACTTTCTTGCTCCCTTGGTTCTCAGGTTCGCAGTGAAACATTATCCAAAGAGGCTGAGGATGTGGCTCGGGAAGAGCTCTTGACCAGCATAGCACATGCAAGACCCTGGGTTCCATTTTCAGCAACACACACACACACACACACACACACACACACACACCATTATCATCATCAGGGGAATATTCTTTTTGACCTTACTAAATATATTTCATCCACTTCGTCCCACTTTATTTTACTTTTTCTGTCTTCTCTCTTATCAATGTCTAACACATTATTGACTTAATTTGTTTATTCTAGTATCAGCCTTTACCCACCTCCTTAGAATAATCTACAAGAGAGCAGGAACTTTGTTTTGCATACTCTTTTAATTTAAAATTTTCTGTTTTAAATATCCTATCACTAAAACAAATGTGCAGTTTTTCTTACTTCTATTTTATTTTTTATTAGTATATATTACTTGTACAAAATAGAGCAAACATATTGTCACTGAATAAATATTGGTTGGATAAATGAACTCTCCTATTACCAATTAACCTTTCCTTGACTGGGTGACAGTTTATACATCAAGACTGTCTGTAATAGATACTTTACTATGATAACCCTGAAGTTAGTGTTTTATATCCAACCAATGTCTTTCTCATGGCCTTCATCTGGGATTGTTACTACACAAGTAAAATTAGACCAATGACTAAGATGACAATACATAGTATTTGCTTAACTGAAATTAGCTTTACACTGGAATGTGTATGCAACGGATGTCAGTTTTATTTACAAGTTTGCTTTTTTTTTTTTTTCAAATGAAGAACGGAGAGCAGTAGGGAAGTTAGAAGTGGCAGATTCAGGTCTCTGTTACTCCAGGATCTCACTTAAGTGGGAAGAGCCAATGAGGAGTAGAGGCACAATGCCTAAGGATAGGGTAACCAGGGCCAGGCTATGCTGGTTCAAAGCCAGCCTTTGTCATTTCTTAGCTTTGTGTCATTGGTTGCTTAATTTCTTTGAGTCTCCGTTTCTTTGTCTGGATTGGTAATTAATAAGCTTTCCTGCATCGTAGATTTTCCCTGAGGACCCAATGTAAGACTTGTATAAGACTGGTGCATGGTAAGTACATGGTAACTAATACTTCTCTTGACAAAACAGCTGTCACTCCTTAGCATTTTACTGTCCTTGTGCTTCGGCATCTAGCCCCAGAATTTATGACTCAGTACTTTCTATCCAACTGGTACAGCCACCGTACCTATCAAGCACTTACTGTGTTTCTTTTTCTCTCCTTTCCTTTTTTCTTTTCTTGAATAAATGTGTGTTTCCTCTTTTTCCTTCCTTCCCTCTCTTCCTCACTCCTTCTTTCCATAAGTTCTGACTTTCTTTCTTCTCTTTCATACTTTTCTCTCACCCACAGTCTCTTGTGCATTAGCTTCTGTCTGCTACTCCTAGAGTCATTCCTACTATCATTTACAGAGTTAAGAAGGAAAAGGCTTATTATGTCACCCTGTCTTCTGTGCATGGTGGATAAGCACTCTACGAGAGGATGCTCGGCTAGGTGGTATGTGATTTTGGTATGTGGAAGAATCATGAGTTCTAGGCTGACAGGGCTACATTATTGAGACTCCTTATCAAGCAAAGAAATTGTTTCCTGAATTACATGGTAAAAAATTTTGAAAGTACAAAGCATTAAAATGAAAATGAGAGCAGTGGTATATGTGATCATCACACAGGAGCTTCATAAAATATAATTCTAATTGTTGAATTCCCACACTCGTAGAACAGTGATCATGGATCTCTTATTAGCTGCATTTTATAATATCTTTTATGACACTACTGTCAATCATAGTGTTATGGAGACATACATGTGTGTATTTTATTACTTGTAAAAAGCTATAGGAGAGCTAGCTCTTACTGTTGTACTATACATATCCTGTTCTTTTAGTATCCATTTGCTGAATTAATTATTAAGTGATTAAATGGATTATACGCACATTATTTCAGAATGTTTGTAGAGACTATGAATTGAAAGGTTTTATTAAGTTGTAATATGTATGAATTATATTAAAACATGCAAAATTATGTTAAATGTTACTTTATGATATAAGATGTATTTCAACTTACTAAAGTTACAAAATTAAAAGATAAGAACAGTTTCCCTAGAAGTAAACTTGTTTCTTCTTCTCTTCCTCCTCTCCTCCTCCTCCTTCTCCTCCTTGGTCTCCTCCTCTTCCTCCTTCCTCCTCCTTCTTCTTCTCCTTCTCCCTCTCTTTCTCCTTCTTCTCTCCTTCTCCTCCCCTCCTCCTCCTCCTTCTTCTTGGTTTGGTCTAACCAGTGTTTTGCTATGCCTTTGAAATAAATCTTTTTTCATATCCAGCTATATGGATTCAGAGTAGAAAACAATTTTATAGTGTTGTTGGAAAGTTTTCAGAAGGCTAAATTACCCCACGAAACACTAACCCAAAGTGATGAAAAATGTTTATGTTTTCATTTTTCTTTAATATATTTGTATCTCTACATATTACATTTCTAGACAAAACTGGTTTGTACATCTCTGTTGCTGAGCAGGAGGAAATCATTATAATGAAAGGAGTTATTGAAAATGGTCCATGTTGTGTAATTCCCAGGATAAATGGGCCGAGTAGCAAGTATTTCTGTCGTGCACTGTTTTATACCGAAATGTACCATTTGTTGAACACATTGGAAGATCGAATATCTTTCTAAAGCGACTCTGGAAAATGTTTATTTGCCATTCCTCTCCTTCCTCTGCTCAGATCTTGTTAGATATTGTTTCTGGGTTCCTGGAATTCATCCACATTAGAGGTTTGAAAGGTTGAGGAACAGATCATAGATGAACAAACCAGAAAAACAGAGTCTATACTTTATAAACACGTATTTTAAACAAGATCGCAAGTTTAAAATTGTATACATGATAGAAACCGCATGTCGGAAAGCATCTAGAACAATGTGGTAGGTGACTGTTCTCTACACTGTCATAAAGGTTCTCTGTAGCTAAAGAACACAAAAACAGTATTCATCAGGATATGAGAATCTGAATGCAGTTAAAAAAATGCTAGGAATATTTGTGATCAGAATGGTTGGGTGTGCTGTTATACCCCTTCTAAATCACAAATATATAATATTCGCTATTAATATGGCAGCAGTTTAATAGTTAATATATTTAACACGTGTGTACTACATATCTTAAGCACTGTGTATTTAGTCAAGTTTTAGTTCAGTTAAAGTAATCTTATGTGAACCTAATGTGGTATTATAAATACCTTCAAAGCAAGAAAAGGAAAAATTTTTGTTGTAAAGAAATCAACAAAGTAGCAAAAGTGGAAAAAATAGAAAACACTTTTTTACTTCAAAAGAAAAGTCTTCATTAGTGGTCTTTTTTTCTTTCTCCTCTAGTAACCCCACTTACCTGAAATTGGAAGAAGTATACAGGTATACATTTGCTTATTTATTCATTTACTCAGTGAATACCTATGGAAGACCAAATATATTTCGGTTCTGGACTAAGCACTGGGTCATGTTAAGTTGTTAAGGTGGTACTGGCCTTCTGGGGAGACTTCAAAATTTTAAATACAGAATTAAAAGTGAGATAATTGGTGGTAGTACTTCGTTTGAGATAGGCGGAAATTGAGAGAATGTAAGTGAATACATAAATGTATATTGTGGAGGAGTAATAATATATATTATATTATGCATGTATATATGCAGATATGCATATATATGACACACAACATGAAATTTTTGCCATGAATAGTACAAGAAAAAATAGAAGAAACTTTGAAGTAGATGAATGAGAATTATGTATGTAGAGCTGTTTAGAGGATATCTCCAGCAATCACTAAGTCAGAGAATTATTGTCAATATTCTTAGCACTGTAGAAGCTATTGTGAATGTGCTAGGTCATGAGCTATAATAGTCCAAAGTTTTCTTCTCAAGGGTTACTCTTAGATATAAACACACAGTGAGCATGACCTATGTCACAAGCATAGGATTGGCAGGTCTGTGTCAGAAAGTGAAATAGAAAGGGCTGATCAAGTTCATTGAACTTGATAAGCAGAAAACAGAGAGGGAGGTAATACTGTGGAGGTTTACAGTAGTAGAGATAAGAGAAGTGCATGGGAAACAAATACTCCCAGGGCTTTCAATAGTATTGTTCAGGAAGAAGTCATAAAGGTATATGGCTACAAAAGGGTGGGGTTGGAGGCTTTACATGTATCAGGGTTAGGGCTATACAGCTGGAATCTGATGGATACCCAGCATGAAAGTTCAAGTTAACATAAGTGATCCTAAAAAATGAAAACACAAATCAAATGTTATATTTATTCTAGTGAACAATAGGCAGCTATTGTGCCTCTAAGAGGACAGTCTAAATTTCAAATGAGATGGGAAAAAAAATGAGTGATTGAGTAGTCCAAAAGTTTAAAGTTAGCCTTTTAAATCCTAGGAAGAAAAATCTCAAAAGGACCAGAATTTATATTTCAAGACATTCAAATAGTCCGACAGCCTTAGGGTTTCTTCCCTCCACTCATTTCAGTCAGTGTTAATTTGCTGTTATGGATGTGATTATTTTTCATAGGAAAAAATATCATTTCATATTCTGCTTCCATTTATTCTTAAAATAATTCTTCCTAGTTGCCCAAAGTGTGTGTGTGTGTGTGTGTGTGTGTGTGTGTGTGTGTGTGTGTGTGTGTGTGTACATGCTCAGGCTGATGCTAGAACTTTAACTTAGGGCCTGGGTGCTGCCCTGAGCTTTTTTTTTTTTTTTTTTTTTTTTTTTTTGCCAGTCCTGGACTTGAGCTCAGGACCTGAGCACTATCCTTGGACTTTCTCAAGGCTCGAGCTCTACCACTTGAGCCTCAGCACCACTTCTGGCTTTTTTCTATGTATGTGGTACTGAGGAATCGAACCCAGGTTTTCGTGCGTCAAGCACTCTACCACTAGGCTAATCTCCCATGCCCGTCCTGAGCTTTTTTGCTCAAGGCTACACTGTACCATTTGAGCCGAAACTTTACTTTTGACTTTTTGGAGGTTAATTGGAGGTAAAGAGTCTTACAGACTTAAGTGTGTTGGGTGGCTCTGAACCTTGATCTGCATTTCTTAGTCTCCTGAGTAGCAAGGCTGAGCCCTTGTCACCCTGCTCATAGTTCCCTTAACATTAATCAAAAGTGAGATCTAGTGGGCTCTGGTGCCTCACTCCTGTAATCCTAGCTACTTGGGAAGCTGAGATCTGAGAACCACAGTTTGAAGCCAGACTGGGCAGGAAAGTCCATAAGGCTCTTATCTCCAATAAACTTCTCCCACCACCAAAAAAGCCAGAAATGAAGTGGGGCTGTGGTTCAAATGATAGAGTGCTAGCCTTGAGAAAAAAAAAAAAAACAACTCAGAGACAGTGCCCAGGCCCTGAGTTCAAGCACTTAGACCAGCACAATAGGGAGGGAGAGAGACACACACACACACATACACACATACAGAGAGGGGTGGGGAGAAAGGGAGGGAGGGAGAGAGAGAGACAGACAGACAGACAGAGAGACAGAGAGAGAGAGAGACAGACAGAGAGAGAGAGAGACAGGGAGAGAGACAGGGAGACAGAGAGAGAGGTCTGTCAAAACCGCTGGAGAGTATGCTATTTTCCAAAGTAATGTTCTATATCTAAAAGGGAAGTATTAAAAATAATATTTGATCCCTTAAGACCATGCTTTATTTAATTTATTTAATCTTACTCATGTAATTACAGTCTTGGACTAGTTTTTGAAACCACACTATATTAAGGTACACTGGAGTTGATACAATTATTAAATTGACTTTTTCATTAAAGTAGAGAACATATATTTCTATGATTTTCTAAACATGTTTAATAGTCAAATAACTTTACAGTCACAGATATTGCATTCTGATTATGGCAAAGACAGTTTCTTGTACTTGCTATTACATAATTAAAGCACAAAGAATGCTATTCAGCTCACAGTATATCCCAAGTCTTTTCAGGAAAATTCTTTCTTGAGGCAACATATGGTGGCAGTAAAGTGACCAAACACCTGTCCTTTACAGTTAAGTGTTACAAGACAGGTGTGCTTACATTTATGATGCTTCTGTTATGCCTTCTATCACTACTATAACTCTTATCTGAAAATTGATCATTTGAAAGATTTCCTAGCTGTAATTCTGTTTCTACTTTATCACTAAGGGTAAACAGACTCTAATCATTCAATCCTTGTTTAAACAATTGAAATTTATGAAATTCAAAAATAAAGCAGTACAGCTTTCCCACTTTCCTTCCCACAGAGTAAATTCACTTTTTCTCTTTTGCTAGATAGTTTTCTTGCATGTGGATCCTTTTTTTTTTTTTTTGTATAGCCTGACTCTGCTTGATAGAAGATCAAAGAGCTTTCCTTTTCTGTTTTCTGTATCAATTAAGCTGGCTGTCTTATCTCAATGAGATTAAATAGCCTCTGGAGAGAGGAGACAACCTGGAGGAGGTAGATGAGCTGATGGTTAGCACACAATATGGCTGTCTTAATTCTTTCTACGTGATCGTTTGTCTACTCTGATGTCTTCCTTTTATGACTGTGTCTGATTGGTCCAGTGGAACCATGCAGGACACCATACCTGATAATCAGAGGTTTGGGTTTCTAGTAAAGCTAGGAAGTCACATCAATTTTCCTTTAGGTTTAACAGAGAAAAAGAGAAAAGTCCTAGTAGTTTTCTGTTTAATTATTTTTATTTTGTAGGATATGCACAAAGTATCAACTTATAGTATTCCAAAAAAAATCTAACCTATATTTGATATTTTACTTTAAATTTACTTAAGGAAAATGTTATCAACAGTAGTTGCTGAGCCCCAACAAGTATGCAGAGCTATGTAAGCCTTTGTTAGTCAGCTATACATAGACTCTATATCTCTAAGTCTGTAGCTTGACTTTTCCACAGTCATATTGAACCACCTTCCTGGAGATAAGACCTTGGTTATCTTGTTAGAGAGAATGAGGCCATGTATTTAAAGGAACCAACAAGACATTGGTATTTATTAACAACATTCTGTCCTAAATACTTTCTCCCTATTACCTTTCAGAGCTTTCTTAACAATTGCTTCTCCAAGAAAAAAAAATAAAAGTCACCCAAATAAACCCCTTAGTCAGTCTTCCTCATCATCTGTGCCTCTGGCTCCCTCAGCTATCTCTTCTACATTCACAGTTGTGTCTCATCTTTTCTCTTTTGGCTATGCATGTGCTCCACACAAATTCCCACTCCCATTCTCTAGCATTCTCCCAAATATCAAAAAGAGTGAGCTCTCTATCTCTTGTCTCCCTTTTGTTCTTTCTCCTAAGGAGCCGTTTTCTGTCCTTGCATCCTTATTCCTTTATTTCTGTCTATATCCACCACTTCAAAATTGTATCCAGACCTTCCCTTAGTCATCTTTCTGCAACGACGTTGACATGCTTTCTTCCAGAATTAAAAGCCTTCTATCCCCAGCTGCCTGCAAGACATGTAGGCCCTTAAGTACAAATTCCTTGGTTTAGTGTATGATTTCTTTCATAATAGGCCAAACCTAGTTTTCAAGTTTCTCCCTACTCTCTTACCCTCTATACAGTTACACCTTTCCAGAACATTCCCCTTTCAGACTACAAAGCTAGCCCCAGACTTTTCCTTTTCCCTGGAGTACTTCTTTTTCCTCTCCTCTATTTCTTTGCTCATCATATCTCTATTTCCTCTTTAACTTGAGCTAAGGTCACATGCTTTTTCTTTGTTTGCACTCACCACAGCCCCCACTTCATACCTCCCACTACATTGTTTTCCTGTTGATGCTCCCATAGATTTTATGCATACTTTGACTTAAAGTTCTCTCATTTTATTATGGCTATCAGTTTGCAGAAATGCCTCCCTTATGCCAGTAGTTTCTTCATAGCCTCTATACCTTTTCCACTGTAAAATATGCCCTTCTAAGTTTCAACTCTATTTTTTGCCAGCCCTGGGCTTGAGCTCGGGGCCTGAGCACTGTCCTTGGACTTTCTCAAGGCTAGAGCTCTACCACTTGAGCCTCAGCACCACTTCCGGCTTTTTTCTATGTAGGCGGTACTGAGGAATCGAACTGGGTCTTTGTGCATGCTAGGCAAGCACTCTACCACTAGGCCAAACTCCGGACTCAACTCTATTTTTAAGGTAAAATAGAAAGCCTTGGGTAACTGCCTCATATAGAACTAGTAGTGTCCTACAATCTTTCACGCATGTTACTAGTCTGGCACTTAATGTGCCCACCTGAATCAGAGTACCTCAAATATAAGCCCCAATACTGGCAGAAAGCAAGCAAGCAAGCAAGCAAGCAAGGAAGGAAGGAAGGAAGAAAGGAAGGAATGAAGGAAGGGAAGAAGAAAGGAAGGAAGGTAGGAAGGAAGGAAGGAGCTTATCTTATTCATCACTTCCACACAGTGGTTAGCCCAGCACATGTAGGTAGTTAATAAATATTAATTACACTCTCAATCCTGAAGTTTTTATTGTTTATGGCTTTAGCTATTTTTAGTATTTGAGTTGTTTTTAGATAACAAATAGTGCTTTTGTTTTGAGTAGTTAAGTATACACACATTATTATTTATTTCGTCAGTTGTGCGACTTGAACTCTGGGCCTGGGCTCTACCCCTGAGCTCTTCAGCACAAGGCTACCACCCTCCTGGAGCCTTAGGGCCACTTCCAGTTTTCTGGTTGGAGATAAGAGTCGCTCGGGCTTTGTAGTGCCCTGGCTGGCTTTAAACCTTGACCCTCATATCTCAGCCTCCTGAGTAACTAGGATTACAGGCCTGAGCCACCTTGCCCAGCTTATCACATACATTATTAAGCACCATTACCTGAGTATAAACGTCCCACCCACAGTAACGACCACCTACATAGATAATGGAAAAATTGCAGTTACTAAAGGAAAATTGTATTAGGTTGGTAGAAAACAATCTTGATTTGTGAGAAAGTGAGCCTCAGACAGCAATAAATTGAAAGAACTGAACACAGTGAGTGATACATGGTACTCACTCATGGCATTGGAATGCCAATAAATGTGTAACATCCCACATCCTGGAGTGTGTTATAATTATGAATCCCATTTATTAGAAAACAGAGAACCAAAAAAAGAAAGTAACTGATACTAGAAATCCCCTTAGTTCCAAGAACCACAGTGCCTCTGTAAGAATAACTTCTACAAGTATTTTCTTTGTCATTATTAAATTATGGAACAGAAGAAAACATTGCCCATTTTGGATCAGCTGAGATCAGCTGTAGGGTGAGCTGGGGAAAGTGATGGGAGGAGAGAAGACCAGGAAACATAGCTGATCACTCTTCCTCTAGCTTTCCCTAATCCTTGTTGGTTTTCACCGATAATGGGTGTTCAATATAGAAAAGTCCATCAACACAGAAAAGCAATCATTGGAATAATGAGCTAATGAATTTGGTCATAGAATTCCCACATTCTGCATGCTAACAAGGTGAATTATTTTATGAACTCTCCATTACCTATTTGCATTATGTTATTTAAATCATTAGGAAGTCTAATTAGTAAGTATGTTAAGTATATTTTCTTTTAGGTAAGAGGGCTCTCTCAAAATCAGATTGTTTCAGCAAACCAAATACAGATACTATTACTTTATTTTTCTCTTCATTTTTTTCTCTTTTCCTTCCTCTTTCTTTCCTTTTTTAAAAAATACTTTTAGTTGTACTATGCTGTGCTGTAGGTATTTCCCAATCTTACCAACCCATATGCATATATCTCCACTTAGCCCATATCCTGCTTTCTACACCCTTCTAAGTTTCATTTATTAATCACTCAAGATTTTGCATATTTCAGAAATTACACATTTTCTTTTTGGCATATAGTGACAACTCTACTTCCCTTTCTTGAAATGCTTTTAACCTCCCTGCTAAATGAACACACCATTGCTCATCTCAATATGCATAATTATAGTTGAGCTTTCTCATTAATTCTTTCTCTCTCTTGCTCACTTCCTCTCTTCCTTCTCTCCACTTCCCCACCTCCACCCTTCCTTCCCTCTACACCTTGTTCAGTTCTTTTTTTTTTTTTGGCGGGGTCGGGGTAATACATAGAGGGATTACAGTTACATTCATTAGGTAGTGAGTACATTACTTCTTGAGCACCGGTATCCCTTCCCATGTTTTTCTCCTACTCAGCTCTTTATGTTTTCCAAAGCATGGGAAGTTGGGAGGAGTTCTTTGGCTGAGAGGGCACTACACCACTAATTATTTATTGGACAACTGGCCATTTCAAAAATATTAAGTAGGTGAGGATTCAAGATTTAAGGAAGCAGAGTAGAGAGGAAGCAGTTGGTTCGCATTTTAGATGGAGAGCCCTAAGCTCTAATAGCTGAGCAGCCTGCTAGAAGGTTTTTGAAAAGGAGAGGAGGATGAGGGAGGAAGAAAACAGGAAAAGAGAAAGAAAGAGAGAAAAGAGAGAGAGAAGAGAGAACTAGGTTTTGTTAAGCTAATAAGTAATCTATGGATAGTATTCATTCTGTAAAATCATGAAAAGTAGATCTTGGAACAACTTCCTGTCTTCCTGGTGTATTGGAATTAAGAAGTATTGTTTCAAGGTAAAAAGAATAAATTCAGCTCCAACCAATGAGATGAAATTTGAAACTTTACATTGAGGAAGAGTGAACTAAAATTATAAGACACCTCTTAGAAGTGAGTCTATAAGTGATTATTTAGGGAAGATGAAATATTTGAGAGTTCATAATTACCTAACATATAACAATTTCAAATAGATATGCAAAATGAAGATATATTTTGGCTGCAAATTTTGATTAATCATTATTTTCTTCTGATGGGCATTTAGGTTGTTTGCATTGTTCTGGCATATGGCATCATGATTAGGCAGAAAGAATGATGTGTATATCTTTTTTTTTTTTTTTGAGTCATTTGTGGGGCTTGAACTCTGGGCCCGAGTGCTATCCCTGAGCTCTCCAGCTCATGACTAGTGCTCTACCACTTGTAGCCACAGCATCACTTCTGATGCGCCTATCTCTTGGTAGAGGGGTTAGAAGCAGAATTGGGCCAAATGAACCCCTAGTCTCACATGAACTGAACACTTTCACATTTCCATTCATACTGAACCTAATTACCATGGATGAATAGAAGGTGAACATGAGGGAGATATGGCCATTTGCTGCTGTTTCCTAAGTCAGGTGCATTTCCAACATGCGGTGCTAGGATGTCAAGTATTTCAAATCTTATCCTGGGTTGGAGGTACACATTAGGACTGCATCAGAGTTAACTGAAAAGATCATTTTATTTATTTATTTTTTGCTAGAAAGAACATTGGGTTTGGGTCATAAGAAATTAGTTCAAGTCTCCATTCAACCCTATACTGGCATGATTAAAGTCATTTTAGTTTCTGAGTCTTGTTTCCTTCTTCTGTAAAATGGTGAAAGTAGCAACAAGTTCATGCTTTGAAGAGTGTGATCTTGAAGTAATTGTGTCAGCCAGTGGTTCTCAATTTCTGCCATGCATCTGAATCACCCGAGAGCTTGTTAAAATATAGATTGCTGGCTTCTAAACACTAGAGTTTCTGGTTGAATGTCCTTGAGTAGCTTTTGAGACCTCTTCATTTCAAATGAATTTCCATTTGATGCTAACACTGCTGCTCTGGGAAGAATTTGAGAATCACTGTGCCATATAGTCACTATGGCACCTATTGTGTTAGTATATATAGTTCTCCAAGAATGAAGAGCATCTTTACATATAACCTTAAAGAAATAGAAGCAGTTTTAATCAACTTGGTGTTAAAGTGAAAATTCTGACCGTGGATTTAAATACACAGAAAGCCACAGGAATTTGTGAAGAAATTGAACTCTTTGGGCATTAAGCATGTAATTATGCATACTTTGAGTTTATTTGCATATTTATATGCCTCTAAATTTGCTGGTTTGCAGCACTTGACAGGAAGTGGAAGTACGAAAATAAACAAGAAAGGCTCATCTCGTGGCATTTCTGGGTTAACTGAACACAGGAAGTTCTGGAAATCTTGCAAGAATGTCTGTTCTTTCAAGATGTCTAGCCTGATTTTAAGACCCCAAAGTAGTTTATGTTGATGAATATCTGAAATCGCTATCTTCAATTTGCTTATCTCTGGCTTTCTAAGCCACAATGCTGCTTTTTAAAACATCTGAAGTTTCAAGGAACACAAATCTCAACCATGGTTGTGTGTAGTCAGTTTCCTTTTTGAGTTGTCACACATTGTGTAGCAACACTCACTTATAGTGAAGACTCAAAACATTTTTGAAAAATACGGAACAATCTTAAGTGATGATAGTGAGTTGTCATCATTTTTTATTACCAGAGATGATGCCAAATATTGTTCAGTCTTTAAATATGCATTAAGAATAATTTTAAATCATCGGTTTATTGTTGTCACAAATGTGTGGTAATGTAGACATGCAATTTTATGCATTGGAGAATTGTCTTCCTGTCCCCATCCCAATGAAATAAATGTATTATATAGAACCACACACATGGTATGACATATTTATGGAATTCCGAGGAATATTTTTAAAAGGCAATTAGCAACATTAATGAAATTGAACCACAAAAGTTATGTGGTAGGTTCCTAATAGACATGAAACAAACATTTCAAGCCACAACACAGCACAATGTCAAGTTTCTATGTGACCACTGCTTTTGCAATTATGACATCTCCTTGTGGTGGGTTTCCTCGGTTCCCATCTCACCAAGTCCTTTCTTGACATTGTGCAGTTATTTCCTTTGAATTACAGAAACTCTCCCTTACAGAATCTTTTTCCACAGCTGGCTTTCATCACTTCTTAATAAATATTTCAAACTTTTGCTACTTTATTTTCCTTTAACAATAACTGCTGCCCAATCAACTCATTCATCTTCTCCATGTAAGGATTTGTGGTATTGAATGAGTGTACATCAAACATCACTTGGAATTCCCTATTTTTTTTCTTTTTTCTTGGCACATTCAAAACTTTTCATCTCAATTATGCTTGGCAGTTTGAATTAAGTTTATTTAACCATTTTAAAATTTAACATTCAAAATTCATTGTGAAGATTTTTTTCCTTGCCTGTTGGAGAGTTGTGTTTAAATGAAAAGCTAAACTTTTAAAACCTAAGACTTCTTTTTTTATTAGCTAGTATCATAGAGTGTGAACATTTGCAAGTAACATTCAAATACATGGCACAAGAAAGTAAATATGCTTCAGAATGCCCACCGATAACATTAATAACAAAAATTTCTATCAGGAGACAGGGTTATTACTAAGTTCTTTATGTATATTTTTAGTCTTTCTGTCAACCATAGAACGTTACAGAACTCTACAGTCAACTCATGTGGTAAGCTGGATGGGTCTCTTGTGTGTCATATGCCATTGTACTTGTCTAAGAATGTCTATGTGTCAGTGAGTTAGATAAACAAATACAACCATGCTTCTTGATTCAAAGAAATGACCAAGGGTATTTATTTAATATCTTTTCAGGAGAAAATGAATTGCTATCAGTGAAGTGTATATGATAATTATAAACAACATATGATAATTATAAACAAACACATACATCCATAAATATATTTATACTACACAGTTCATTGGCCTCAATTTGGAATATATTATATAGAATATTAAGAAGTATATGCTTATGGTATTATGTGCATAATATATTAAGAGATGCTATATTTAAGCAACTGTTTCTTTAAGCATATTATGCATATTTATATATATCAATATAAAATGGGGTAGCCTCTTTTAACCTCATTTTAATACTTTTTTAAACCCTTATTCTTGGCATTCCTTAAACAAGTTCTGACAACTATATATACAACATTTACACTGCATTTACATACAAGTAATCTAGAGATGACAACTACATGGGGGGATGTGCATAGATAATACATACCTACTATACAATTTTATATAAGACACTTGGCTGTCTATGTTTTTCTTGGTATTCATAGGTAACACATTGTTTGCATTTTTAATTTTTTTTGTCACTCAGGGCCTGGGTACTGTCCCTGAGGTGTTCTCCTCAAGGCTAGTGCTTTACCACTTTGAGTCACAGCTCAACTTCTGATTTTCTGGTGGTTAATTGGAGTTGAAAGTTTCATGACTTTTCCTCCTTGGATTGGCTTCTCAGCCTCCTGAGTAGCTAGGATTACTGGGGCGAGCCACCAGTGCCTGGCTCTTTTTTAATTTTTAAAAATTATTTTTATGGGGCCAGAGTTTAGCCTAGCCCCTTGAGCAGAATACTTGCCTAGCATGCACAAAGACCCAGGTTCGATTCCTCGGTACCACTTACATAGAAAAAAGCCAGAAATAGTGCTGTGGCTCGAGTGGTAGAGCTCTAGCCTTGAGAAAGCCCAAGAGCCCAAGGACAGTGCCCAAGCCCTGAGTTCAAGGCCCAGGACTGGCAAAAAAATTTAAAAAATATATTTTAAGTAGTTGTACAAGGGAGGTGTCATATAGAACAAGTCAGTTTACAAATACAATGCAGCGTGACCAGTGTCACTCCTTCAACAATCTCATCCTCCTTGGATCCACTCTTTCCATCAGTGATTCTTAAAACAATTCCTCATGGATCACACTGCAGAGTATTTGTAGTAAAGAGTCCTGATAGATTATTAAGATGTTGAGCTTCTATTAGAAGAAACAATCAACTATCCTTTGCTATTATAAAAGTGACCTTCAGGGTCAATAATCTTTAGACAGCGGATCCAGAATCTTTCCATAATTTAACTCAGATGTGGTTTTGTTATTTGTCCTGTCAAGATAATGAAAATTTCTGATCATCGTAACACTGAAGTGACACCTATAATCGGTGATTAGACCATAAAGAAGGATGAGATTGGTCCTTTTGCCTTTTGGATCTATTCTTCTGCCATGTAAGGAGAGCCTTCTTTGTTTCCAAAGAATGCAGTGTTCAAGACTGCATCATATTAGTGGAGATAAGTCCTTTTCCAGACACGGTACTTGCCAGTGATCATGGACTCTCAGACTCCAGGAATGTGAGAAATAATTTCTCCTCCTTCCAAGTCTCACAGTTTTTGTATTCTGCAGTACAAAAGGACTCAGCTATTTAGCTATAGCCCAAAAGGACAAGAACACAATATAATCAAGTTACACTGAACTAAATATTTATGGGACATGTACTACATGTAAAATTCTGAAAAAAATGTAAAGAATTCACTGAAGATGATTGGATCAAGAAGATGTGGTCCTTATACACAACGGAACTCTATACTGCTATCAAAAAGAATGATATCGCCCCATTTGGAAGGAAATGGAAAGACTTGGAAAAATCATATTAAGTGAAGCAAGCTAGACCCAAAGAAACATAGGCTTAATGGTTTCCCTCATCTGTACAAGGAGAAAGACACTAGGCTTTCTTTACACCAAGAAAGTAAGCACCAAAAACTACTGTCTAATTCTTTACTACCAATGCACCAGAGAAGTACAGAAAGGTATATATACACATTCCTACATACTTACATATACCTACATTTATACATAGATAAAATATATATGGAGCACATATATACTAATGCATACATGAATACATAAATATGTTTGTATAAATGCTATATATGTATATATGACTAAGAAACTTGAGATAGGTGGGGTTAGATTAGATAAGATTGGTGGAGAATGATGTAGAAAGTGACACTGATCAAGATATACATTTATTTGTTTATTTGAAATAGGAAAGGGAAGGGGGAAAAACAAGATCATTGGGAGGGGATGGGGGAGGAAAATGGGGACAAAAACATGAGAAGGGGTATCAATGTGTGAGAAGTAATGCACCTACTACCTGGTGAATATAACTCTAACCCCTCTATACATTACCTCAACAATTTTTAAAAAAGATACATTGTATATATGCATTATATACATAAATTGACATAGTGAATTGAAACCACTTTGTACAACTATTTAAGGATAATATTATCTGAGCACTGGTGACCTCCTCCCATAATTCTAGTTACTGAGATCTGAGGATTTCAGTTGAAAGACAGCCTGAGCAAAAACATCTGTGAGAGTCATATCTCTGATTAACCAGCTAAGCGCTGAAAGTGGGGACTGAGAGTTTGGCCTGGTGGTGGAGTGCTTGCCTAGCATGCATGAAGACCTGGATTCGATTCCTTGGCACCACATCCATTGAAAAAGCCGGAAGTGCTGTGGCTCAAGTGGTAGAGCTCTAGCCTTAAGAAAGCCTAAGGAAAGTGCTCAGGCCCTGAGTTCGAGTCCCAAGACTGGCAAGAAAAAAAAGCTGAAAGTGGAAGTATGGTCAAGTGATTGAATATCACTCGTGAGCAAACAAGCCACACAATAGCAGAACGCCTTGAGTTCAAGATCCAGTACCAGTTCAAATAGATAAATAAATAAAATAAACAGTGTTTTCCTAAAAATTAAAGCTATTGAAGAAACTGGGTGCTGGTGGCTCACATCTGTAATCTTAGTTACATAGCAGACTATTTGAGGATCACAGTTCAAAGCCAACTGGGGCAGCAAAGTCCCTGTGAGACTGTGATCTCCAATTAACCACCAGAAAACCCAAAGTGGTGCTGTGGCTCAAAGTGGTAGGGCATTCACCTTGAGCTAAAGAGCTCAGTGACAGTGCCTGGGCCCTGGGTTCAAGCCCCATGATTCACACACACACACACACACACACACACACACACACACACACACACTTGAAGAAAATAACATTAAAAATAAATCTTGGTATATTGTATATATGCTTGATGGGTTATTTGAAATTGGATAGGGAAGGGGGAAAAACAACATGAGCGGGGGAGGGGGAGGGAGGAAAATGGGGACCATGACATGAGAAAGGGTATCAATGTATGTGAAGTAATGAACCTTCTATTTGGTGAATATAATGTAACCCTTCTATTAATTACAATAAAAATATATGAAAAAAATCTTGGTAAGCTTAAACTATCAAGGTTTATACTGGTAACTACCCTTTTTTAAAATTTTTAAATGTGTGCATTCTGATACCAGGGCTTGAACTCAGAGTCTTCCATTATTGCCCAATTTCTTCTGCTCATGGATAGTGCTCTACCACTTGAGACACACTTTCAGTCCAGCATTTTGTTGTTATGGTTAAATGGAAATAGAGTCTCGCAGACTTTCCTAGCTAAGCTGGCTTTGAACTTAATCCTCAGAACTTTACCTCTTGAGTAGCTAGGATTATAGGTATGAGCTTTGATATCCAAATAAATTAGGCCTTATGTTATTAAGTTCAGTTCCATTGAAAACAAGTGAATGTATACAGTGAGCTAATATATCAAATATTATAGAAAACTATGTGAAGTGTAAATGTTCTTCTGAACCCGATTTGGAATCTGCTTACAGATTTGATAAATTCAATAAGACAAAGCGGAAAAACATACATCACCATTGGTTTTATCTAGTTACTGTAATTGTTAAATCTTTTTCTCTCATGGAACTTCAAAATTGGCAAAAGAACAAAGTTAGAACTTATAGTGCTGCTATTTTTAATCAGTCATGTATTCCAACTAATCTAAATACATATCAGCTTTTAAAAATAAGCGTGCTTGGAAGTGACGCTGTGGCTCAGGTGGTAGCAGTAGCCTTGAGCTGAAGAACTCAGTGATAGAACCCTGGCTCAGAGTTCAAAGCTCACAACTGACTCAATAAATAAATAAATAAATACATAGACAAATAAGTAAATGTGCTTGGCTAAGAAACAGGATATGGTATTTTTGAAACACAACACTTATCCAAATGTCTATTTTCCATAAAGGCAAATAATATAATAATTTTTATTGCAGATTGTAGATGCTATACTTAATATACCTTTTCCACATTTGGTCATTTTTGTACCATAGGCAAAAAGCTTTAACTAACAAGGCAATCAATAACTAAATTAAGAAAATTAAGGGAACTAAAAGGATATAAAAGAAAGTGATTCATATGGACTCATTGGCGTCAAGATTTTTTTTATTTTTTATTTTTTGATGGTAGCACTGGGATTTATTAAAAGTCTTAGTGCAGGGCTGGGGTTCACCTGGTGCTCTTGATGTACCATGGGGGACCTTCTGCCAATTCTTCCTGAGCAATGATACCATGAAGTTGACAGCCAAGGGAATGTTGTACACAAGCTCATCATCTGTCATTTTCACATGACCAGCAGCAACAGCCAGATACAGCATCTTCTTCATCTGGAACTTAACAGTGGACTTCACTTCATCCACTTCGGCCACCATGTTTTCATGGTGTGTGAGCAGACTTATTCAGGCCTGGCCCAGGATTCGTGGAATCTGTTTGATCAGAGACTCTGCTACAAAGGCATCGTAATTCTTGGCCAGCTTCTTGGCCAGCTTCTTGTGTTTGTTGAGCTTCTTCAGCCACTCGATGTCCTTGTGGGGATATCCACAGCTTTGGCCTCATCACCGTGTTGCCGGTCCTCCAGGACGCACACAGAGAACTTGAAGATACCTAGAAATGCTTGTCCTTCTGGGGAGTTACAGTTCTTCAGGCCGATCTGCAGCTCCATCTTCTCCAGGAACTTCCATGTGGGATTTTGCTGCTCATGGCTACTCCTGCCACCCAGGCAGACAATCAGGACAGAGGAGGTGTCAAGATTCTTTAGAAAATCTGGGTGCCAGTGGCTGAAATCTGTAATCCTAGCTACCGAAGGAGTCAGAAATCTGAGGACCTTTTTAGAAAAATCAGCTTTTCTGCATTGTCAGGGCATTTGCTGTTATAAAAAAATCTTTCCATTGATTCAAATGATCACTTTTGGTTTCTAAAGCAGGAATTAGTTCACTCTATCTATAAAGAGTACTATATTTTTTATTTATTTTTTGGTCATATCATCCCTCTGGCCATGATTCATCTCTATAGAGTGAAATATCCATATGTCGGGTTCTCTTTCAACAAAACTTTATCATCCAGGCAATTGATTTGGCCTTGTTTTTTTGTTTGATATATTTAGGAAATTTAAAACATTAATTACTTTTGATGATAACAGCAGTTGACATTGACTTTACGTGATATATGTATGTATATATATGTATGTGCTGGCTACTCTTGTGAAATCTTTCTTAATTCACTAATACTCATACTAACTTTACTTCTGATTTGGTTGATTAGGCAACTTGCCTAAATATTACACAGCCAATACTGTTTTTGAGACTGTGATCTAGAGTTTGATTCTAGCCCCTTTCCTCATTCTCCAAGCAATTTGAACAAAGTCCAGTAACCTGAAAAACTTCATCAAAGGTTTCCCTTCCTCTGACCATACTGGTTGGACTCAGCTAATGGACAGCCCCTAAAGTACGTAAGATAAAGAGAGAAGAATGAGGTCAGGATGTGTATTCCCTGGCTTACTTCCTTCAAGGTAGCAGAATCAGTGTTTATGTATAAGCATAATTAAACTATATAGTTCCCAGTTACTGAATCAAACATTATTCTAGGTGTTTCTGTGAAGATATTTAGTAGATATGGGTAAAGCCCATTCTCAATTTTCTGTAAGTTAAGGAACAGTATTTTAGTTAATCTGACTGAGCAGATCTGATTCAGTCTTTTGAAAAACTTCAGGAGAATAACTAAAAACAAATTCTACTCTGGACAATTGCTTCTGGCCTAAAGATGGTAACAAAATAAGTTACTATCTCAGTACTAGTGGTCCCCTTAAACTTCATATTTGAACATCCCTTTGTAAGTTAATTATCTCTGAATTATCCTATTTCCAGTGTACTATTTGCTCTTTGTACCCATCATATACATCCACTAGTTAATACTTGAAATGTAAAACAATTATCAAGTACATTCATTTAAAATATTTTTAAAATAATTTTGAATGTCTATGAACTAGTCAAGTGCTGGACTCAAGTGATGCGTTGTTGAATCAAACATCATCCATGTCTTCATGACCTAACAGTTTTATGTATAGTAGAGTAAATAATTACTTGTAAATTCTCATAATAGGAAAAGGATAGCATGCTATAAGTCACAGACACAATCCTCTTAATGTAATATTGACTTGAAGCATTTAGGAAAACCTATGTTCTTAGAGGAAGAGGAACATAGTTGAGGCCTAGGGTCGGTGAAAGAATAAGGCAAGAAAAGGTAGATGTGGGGTAGGTGATATGTATACACATCAGCATGGGGAGTGAGGAGTGTTTTAAACAAGGGAGTAGCATGTATAAGAGGCCCAAGAGAGCCTGGGTTCTTTCCTCCTCCTCCTCCTCCTCCTTCTCCTCCTCCTCCTCTTTCTCCTTTTCCTCCTTCTCCTCCTCCTTCTCCTCTTTCTCCTTTTCCTCCTTCTCCTCCTCCTCCTTCTCCTCCTCCTCTTTCTCCTTTTTCTTCTCCTTCTCCTCCTTCTCCCCCCTCCCTACTAATTATTCATTTTTATTATCGTTAAGTTATTGTATAAAGGAGTTGTCATTCAAGAAAGAAGTCTATGAATATATTTGTCTTGATCAATGTCATTCCTTTCAACATTCTCACATTCTCACCCATCTCTTCCAACCCATCCCTTCCCTCACTTTTCTTAATTTAATACATTGAATTCCTTTTGGGGGGGGCGGGGGGTCAGTAGTGGGGCTTGAACTCAGGGTATGGGTGCTGTCCCTGAGTTCTTCTGCCACTTTGAGCCACAGCTCCCCTTCAGGCTTTTTGAGTGGCTAATTGGAGATTAGAATCCAATGGGAACTTTTCAGTAGCTAGGATACTCAGCCTTCTGAGTATCTAGGATAACAGGTATGAGCCACCAGCACCTGGCTACATTGAATTCTTGCCTGTATTTCCTTTGAGTATGGATTTCTTAAGATCTCAAGAGCCTTAAGGTAAATGGAGGAAGTAACATGGGCTGATGAACCTCAGTACCAGGTACTGAAGGGCCTTACCTTATTGTCATGATTAAGAGTTGGTGTAGGGGAAGCTATGGGATGAGACTATTGTTAATCAGCTTTGAGTTGAGTAAGATCATTTTTTTGCCAGTCCTGGGCTTGAGCTCAGGCCTGAGCACTGTCCTTGGGCTTTCTCAAGGCTAGAGAGGCTAAAGCTCTACCACTTGAGCCTCAGCACCACTTCCGGCTTTTTTCTATGTATGTGGTACTGAGGAATTTAACCCCAGTCTAAGCACTCTACCAGTAGGCCAAACTCCTGGCCCGAGTAAGATCATTCTACAGAGAAGAAGGAGGAAAAAAATCCCCCAAAGAGGTAAACCGTAAATGGTAAGCTTCATGTATTCAGGAAATGATGGTGAGTTGCATAGAAGCATTGAGTAAGTTGAGGCAGAGGGAGAGGAGGGAAAGACCGATTTTTAGAGATGTTTAGAAAGCAAATTGATCTCCAAGAAAAAAATGAGATTTATGGATCTGGGGAAGAGGGGAGACAAAAGAAACAAAAGAGTTTAAGTGTCCCTTAGGTTTTAGAATTGAATGATATTCCATTTTCTGAAACAGAATCCCATGTTTGGGGATGAAAATAAGTTTGGGTTCAGTGACAATCTAACAGATTGACCTGTAGACTACTTGCGGAGGAGGAAGAGTTTGGAAGCACTGAATCCAGCCTGAATCTTAGCAGAGATTTTTTTTAATAGCAAAGATGAAAATCAGATTTATCAGCAAACAGATGCACAAATGACACTGCAATTAGAGAATTGTGAAGAGAATTAATATGATCTGAGACCAAACCAAAGAATGCTGTATTTGGAAGGATAATGACGGAAGGATCCTATGAGAATTTAAAAGAAAGATGAAGAGCAAGCGAAGAAGGATGTTCCTGCAGTCTGCGAAGGTAGATTTCAATCCATTTTAATGTGAAAGTAGAGCAGAGACTGGCAATTGTATTGGGATGAGGAAGACATTGACCTCTCCTTTTAAGGTGGCCAGGTGGAGGGAATGCATTATCACTACCTGAGAGACTGTAGAAAAGTTGGAGCTTCCTCAAGAAAAATTTGCATTTTCTTTTCTTTTTATTTTTTCCTTTTTGTTGAAAAGCTGATGTACAGAGGAGAGCTGCATTTTGATCAAAGCAAAGCAGTGTACATTAGAGAACAGCCTGAGGAGAGATGTATTCACTTAGTACAGAAGGGATTGCCAGAGGATAGGGAGGAAAAGCTTGAAGAAGAGTCATAACATGGCATACCTGTGTCTTTATAGAGGAATGTATGTTTTGGGAGTGTACCTCCCCTACCATTGCTATGCCCTTGCTAACATCTGAGCAAGATAAAATCCCCATCGCTCTTACATAATACTCCAGACCCTTAGGATTCCATGAAACTGTGACCAGTGGAGCCAGCATATAAGAAACAAACTTTTTCAAATGAACTCAAATCTGAAACACTGGATTCATTTGACAAGCTCCATGTGCTGTTGTATAGGTTAATGATTCCCCAGTGACACACAAAAAAGTTCCCCTAATTTAAGGCGAAATGACAAAAGGGCAAATAATGTAGTGTATTTTTTTAACTGAAGGCATACAACATGATGTTTCAATATACATAGTGAAATGATTACCATAGTCAAGTAAATTAACATATTCATCATTTCCTGTAGTTACCTTTCTTTTCTTTTCTTTTGTGAGAAGAATTCCTAAAATCTACTCTTTGAATCTAATGGAGTACGTTTTTACATGGCTACATCTGTTCAACTTTATAATTAATTGCTGTTTGTTTTTAAATTATATTATTTCTTCACTGGCATGGTTGTTAAAAATGATTTTGTTTTGTGAAATGATGATAACCAGACGTGGCGGCTTATTTGAATGACATTTCTTGACAAGATAAATTAGTGGCAGCCTGTTGATCTTAAATCTCTAGATCTAAAATTATAATAAATAAATAAATAAATAAATAAAAATAAAGGAGGGGGGAGGGAAATGGGAACCATGACATGAGAAAGGGTATCAATGTATGTGAAGTAAGGCACCTTCTATCTGGTGAATATAATGTAACCCTTCCATTAATTACAATAAAAATATATGGAAAAAAATCTCTAGATCTGGAAAACACTCCTACTTTTCCACCTTCATGAATATTTTCTTTAAGGTGATACATTTTTTTCTCATGCACCAAAAGAATTAGGAAGTTAGTACAGGAATGTTACTTGTGATCATTTGTTAGTTGCAGCTCTAACAATGCAGTGACAGAACTTCAGGGTGAGTTTGAAGAACTTTATTCAGAAGAGAAGTTATCAGTCACTGCCTTCTCCTTCATTCATCTTCTCCTCTTCCCCAGGTGACTCTATCTGTTTCTGTTTCTCTGTTTCTGTCTATCTTTCTGTCTCTGCCTCTTTCTCTGTTTAGGGTTCTTACACCATGGCTATACTTTCATTTGTTGCTTGTGTTATAATTAAAATGTTTTAGATGGTGATGCTTTACTAGTGGGGTCTCAGAATGTGTTGGTTAATTACTGATCCATTCCTTCCTGCAAATTGTCAAGGAGGGTCAAAGAAGGTTATAAAAAGCAGAGGGGCTAGGCAAAGGCAGAGAGACTAGTTGGTCTGAAACAATGTCTCTCTTGCATATGGTTTCAGTTTGTTGGGCCAAGATGTTATCCAGGAGCCCTGGATTCTAACTGATTGACTCTTTCAACCATACTTCAAAGGAAAGGAGAAGGAAGATTTGATAAAATGGATTCATTCTGGGAGATTTTCTGGTGTCAAGGAGAAGCTCTGGTTTCAGGGCTCCCAGCATATAGGTCGGCTAGGAATGACTAAAGATTGAGGGATCTTGGACTGGTGGTGGAGATCTGAGGCTCCTAAAGTCAGTTACATCAGCCCATCAGCCCAATCTTAGGCCCATTTTTTTTTTTTTGCCAGTCCCAACACTTGAAATCAGGGCCTAGACATGTCCTTGAACTTGCTCAAGGCTAGCATTCTAACCTCTTGAGCCACAGCACCACTTGTGTTTTGTTTTGTTTTGTGTTTATGTGGTATTGAAGAATTGAACACAGGGCTTCATACATGCTAGGCAAGCATTCCACCACGAAGCCACATTCCTAGCCCTCTTAAACTCAATTCTTACACTGTCACTTACAACTAACCTTTCATTTGAGAAAAAATCAATTCTCTCTTTATGCTGAAATGGCTCCAGTAAAGCAATTACATCACGTCCAAGATTTGGTGAACTGGTAAGTTAAAAAAAATTAGAAATACTGGAAAGTTTCAGTACTAATTTAAATTCAAGATGGATCTGCATTCCTTTTGTGGCCAGATCACTCAAACAACACTGCAAAGTACCTTGCATACCTTCAAAATTCATCCTGCATTTTAATGATGAAATTTAACATACCAAAGCCAATCCTCAGACACGTGTGTGTGTGTGTGTGTGTGTGTGTGTGTGTGTAGGAATAAAACCTTTAATTTAAAGAAATTAAAGCAAGAACACAATCTTAAGTGATTTAGAGTGAGCTTGAAATTAAAGCCATATTTATTGAACAGCAACCCTACTTTTAGCAAAACCATACAACTCTATTAGTTATACAAATGTAAGTAGTAAATCCACTTGTCTAATTTGAAGTGTATGAACACATCAAAGAGGGGAAATGTGTTTATTCCTGAAACCTTAGTAAAATGGATGGACAGAAAACTTTCTTTTTCTCTGAGTTTCTCACTTCCCTCTTCTTTTCCTTTTTTTATTTTTAAATACAAAAGTTTTCTTCCTGTTATCTTGGGTCTTTGTCTTCTGCACCAAACTGGCAGAAGAAATTTCAATGTATTCCAGTAATAAATAGATAATCAACCTAGCAGTCAAATGGTAGAGTAGTCTTTGCAATAGCTTGATAATTCCTATTGAGATAAAAAGCACTTTGCTTAATCAAAAGTGACCTAAAATATTTGGGGGCCAAAGCTGCTCTACAGACTATGTGCTAATAAGCTCCTGTGTCAGGGAAATGGAAGCTTTTGAAAAATCCTATTCTAGCCTTTTGTGTTTCCAGTTTGTTATTACTAGTAATTGCACATTAAAACACAACTTTGTTTTACTTTAACAGATGATATTTTAGAGAATGGATGACAAAAGACAGATTACGAAAGGAAGTGGTAGAAAATCTTCCCAAACTATTTTAAGAAAAGGAAAAAAATGTTAAACCAATAGTAATTAAGACCAGCCCGCCTTCAAGCCAAGACACAGACTGCATATTAGGGTCATTTCTATCCCTATAATCAAGCACTTTTGTGGTCCAGCCCAATCTTTTGTGCAAAATTGACCCTTGTTTGATAGAGCAAAGTAAAACCAAAAAACATAGCAATGACTATGGAAGCTAGAGTCAATGGTAGATTATTTTCTTACTTATTTGTGTTCTTGTGAAAAATTTCAGATAAAGATTACCCATAAATGTCTCAAACTTCATGTTTACATTTGTTATTCTTAGGCTAGCTTTCTAATGTGTTTAATGCCTTTTTTGGAATTTATCTGATGTTGCTTTGCTTTTAGATTAGGTTACATATAAACACTGGAGAAAGAGCATAATAATTTTATACAAATAGAAGAAACAAACAAAAATGATTTTGTCATGAGTAGGAAAAATGCCTAGAGGGTATACAGGCACTTTCTGCTTGTTTTCCAAGGTCCAACTGAAATGTCATATTCTGGGGGTCCTCCATGAAACTCAGTGGCAGAGTGTTAACCTAGTATTCAGAGCCCTTGGATACAAGCCTGAGCATGGAAATAGGGAAAACTCTCTTTGTGCAGAATCACTTGTTTGAGAACTTAGTCTGAACCTCTGTTATAACATTTATCTACTACTTTTATGTACTGGGGCTTGAACTCAGTGCCTCAATGCTCTCAATCTTATTTGAACCACACCTCCAGTTGTCCTTTTTTGCTGGTTAATTAGAGATAAGGGATGGTGGACTCTGCTATCAGAGCTAACTTTGAATTGTGATCTCCAGATTTCAGCTTTAGATAAGCTAGGATTACAGGCATAAGCTACCAGTACATGCAAAAAAAAAACCAAAACACAAATTAAAGAAATCACAAAATCCTAAAACTACTTTGTGATGATGGCTTGTATTCCTGAATTGAAATTTTTATATTATTAAATATGCATATTGCCCTACAGATTCAATGAAAGTCCCATCAAAATAGCGATGATAGTTTTTACAGAAGGAAAAAAAATCACAAAAATGAGAAAGAAAGCATGAGAGACTAAATAGCCAAAGCAATTCTGAACAACAACAACAACATAAAAGAACAAGGAATCATCACCTTATCTGACCAGAAATTATATTAGAAAAGTATAGTAATAAAAAGGTGTAACCAGTAAAAGTGGACATATGAGTCAGTTGCACAAGATGGAGAGTCCAGATATAAACACATGCCCTTATGGATTTACTATTTTTTTTGATAATTTGGTCAAGAACACAGACTGGGAAAAGGGTAGTCTCTTTAACGTCATGTTGGGAAAATCGGATATGAAAGAATAACATAGGACCCTTTTGCACGATACAATCACTTCCAAATGGATTAGACTTAAATGTAAGTTCTCAAACTAAACCTGCCAGAAGAATAGAAAAAAGCTCTATGACATTGGTCTGGGCTATATGTTTTGGATATGAATCTGAAAACACAAGAACAAAATCCAAAATAGAAAAATCAAACCAAACAAGTTCCTCATAGTAAGTGTGTGTGGGAGGGTGCAGGGGGTATGAAAAAGCCAGATTCTGATAGCTCATGCCTTCAATCTTGGATAGTCAGCAGGCTGAGATCTGAGGATGGAGGTTCAAAGCCAGCCCCAGAAGAATAGCTATGAGACTCTTATTTCCAATTAACATCTCAAAAACTGCAAGTGGGGCCAGGAGTTTGGCCTAATGGTAAAGTGCTTGCCTAGCATGCATGAAGACCCAAATGCAATTCCTTGGTACCACATACATAGCAAAAAGCTGGAAGTGGTGCCGAGACTCAAGTGGTAGAGCTCTAGTTCTGAGAAAGTCCAATGACAGTGCTCAGGTCCTGAGCTCAAGCCCAGGACTAGCAAAAAAAAAAAAAAAAAAAAAAAAAAAGCTTCAAGTGGAGCTGTGGCTCAAAATGGTAGCGTGCTAACTTTGAACAAAAACAACCTCAGGGACAGTGCCCAGGCTCCGAGTACAAGTCCCAAGACAGTCAAAAAGAAGACATTAAAGAGACAACCAAGAGAATGAAAGAAGATATTTACAAATCATATATCTGATAACTACTTTACTTTCAAAATATATAAGGACTCCAAATAACTTTCAATACAACCAACCAACAAGCCTTATTAAAAATAGGCAAAGAAAGATAACCTCTATATTCAAAATAGCAATATTTCTTTAACACAACATGGAAATATGTTGTGAATAGTATAGATATACTATTCACAAAGAAAATGTCACAACCAAGGTATGTTTGTGTTTTTCTTAGAATGTTAGCTTTATTGATTAGTGATCGCTCTAAGGCTCAAATTCTGTCATTCTTGGTATCGTATGTTATACATACGATAAAGGTAATATCCTTATGCTCCATAAACCCTATTTGTTCTATGCATATGTTTTACTTGGCTTAGCTTTTGAAATATATATATATATATATGATGTACTCAAGTGATTATTGAGACTAATTAAGAAATTCTGAAGTTTGTAGAGCAGACCTTCAGAAAGGGAATATGCAGGCAGGATGAAATTTTGTATTCTTTTGGGAGAAGTTTACATCTCGCTCGTAAGGCTTTCTATCAAGATTTTCTATGATAATCTCTTACACAAAAGGCTTAATTATATCTGGAAATATCCTCCTAAAAGGGACTAAGATTGTTCTTGACTAAATAATTAGTTATTGTAGCCTACTTCATCAGACACACCAAAAAATAAGCCATTCATATGAATTAAAATTTTATGTAGAGCAAAAGGCAAAAACAAGCTACAGACAGATAAATTCAATTTATAGTACAAAAGAATTAGTATTCAATGTTATTAGATTCCCTCAAACAAGAAAGGTAAGATAGAAAAATGGGCAAAATATATGAATGGGAAAGTCATACATGTGATATAATAGTGTGATGAGAAAGTAAGAGATTCTCAAAATTTATTTATTTATTTATTTATGCCAGTTCTGGGTCTTGAGCTCAGGGTCTGAGCACTGTCCTTGGGCTTTCTCAAGGCTAGGGCTCTACCACTTGAGCCACAGCACCACTTCCGGTTTTTTCTATGTATGTGGTACCAAGGAATTGATCCCAGATCTTCATGCATGCTAGGCAAGCACTCTACCACTAGGAGAAACTCCCGGTCCCCCAAAATTCATTACTAAGTAGAAAAATGAAATCTAGCACAATAGCTCTTTTTTTCAATCATTTTAGCATGTTTTAAAGAAAGGGCTAATATCAAAAGTTGACAAAAGGATGTATGTATATAAGTGAAAATACCTATTCCTCTGCATTTTTAATGACTGTGAAAGGTAGCTTCTTATCTGCAGAGTTGCTCAATGATATACTGGAAGCCTTAAGTATGTTCATACATGCAAGTACACAGTATGATAACTGGTATCTAGTCAGTATCTGTAAATATTAGTGGCTATTATTATTAATTTAAGAATGCCATAGTAATCTGAATTTGCTTTTTGCTCTGTCTGTAGTTATAATTATTTTTTGAACCAGTCCTGGGGCTTGAACTCAGGACCTGGGCACTGCCCTTGGACACTATTTTTTTTATTAAAGAATTTATTAGCGTTGATTTTTACATCATTTTTTATTTTTTTTATTTTTTATTTTTTTTGCCAGTCGTGGGCTTGAGCTCAGGGCCTGAGCACTGTCCTTGGACTTTCTCAAGGCTAGAGGTCTACCACTTGAGCCTCAGCACCACTTCCGGCTTTTTTCTATGTATGTGGTACCGAGGAATCGAACACGGGTCTTCATGCATGCTAGGCAAGCACTTTAACCACTAGGCCAAACTCCCGGCCCTACATCATTTTTTAAATAACGAGTTTAACAAACAAGTGTTCAAGAAGGGAATCTCTACAATCACTGGGACTTAGTATTTAGAACTTAATCAAAATTAGGCTAAAGGTTTGTATGTCAAAGAAACATATTAATTTATGAAATAAAACATGTCTATAGAGTCATAGGTTTTTATGTCTATATAGTTATGTTTATATTTCCATTACCATGTCCATAGCATTGGGTATACAAATATTGAGTCCTCTCTTTTGTACTGTTTGGATCTAATAGCCACATATTTAGGATACCATGTGCCTTTTGTTCCTCTGGTCTTGACTTGTCTCACGCAACATGATTCGCTCTAGATTCATCCACTTCCCTGCGAATGCCATTATTTTATCTTGTCTGTTGGCTATGTAGAATTCCATTGTGTATATATACCACATTTTCTGTATCCATTCATCTGCAATAGGGCATCTGGATTGTTTCCATCGCCTGGCTATTGTGAATAGTGCAGAGATGAACATAGCTGAGCAGGTGTCCTTATCATATCTTGGGTCATGATGTTCAGGGTAGGTGCCCAGAAGTGGTATGGAGGGATCGTAGGGAAGGTCTATTCTCAGTTCTTTAAGAAACTTTCCAGAGTGGCTGAACTAGTTTACATTCCCACCAGCAGTGCAGTAGGGTTCCTTTTTCTCCACAACCCCTCCAGCAACTGTCTTTGTCTGAGTTCAAAATCTTGGCCATTCTTGTTGGGGTAAGGTGGTATCTTAGGGTTGTTTTTATTTGCATTTCCCTTATGACCATAGATGATGAACATTTTCTCATATGCTTTTCTGCCAACTTTTTATTTTTTGCTCAAGGCTAGCACTGTCACATGAGCCACAGCACCACTTACAGCTTTGTGAATGCTAGGCAAGCACTCTAGCACTGAACTATGCTCCTGGCCACACACACACACACACACACACACACACACACACACAAGAGTGTGTGTGTGGTATATATAATATATATTAATTAAAATATCACCAAGCAACTTTCTGAAATTCTGGTAGTCCTGGGTTTCTTGACATGAATGGTAGCTACATAATGTTTTGCTTTATAATTTTTCTGCTAAGTTTTCATCCTTGAATTTGCTGTATTTAACTACAAAAATTAAGTAGATCAAAAGCCTTTAATGAATTATTAGTTGCCTGGGAAACAAAAGTTCAAACTCTAGTCTGAATTTCACATTTCTCCCCATTATGTGCTGACTACCACAGACTTCTTCCCCACAAAAGTCCCAGCATGTACTAATTTCACGAAATTGCCTTGAACCCAAAATTTTTGACCTTTCCTTTTATTCCTGATTTGAATTTAATTGGGGAGGACTCTGAACTGCCGATCACATGCTTTTCTAAGATGAGTCAGAGAATGATAATCTTGCTTATTCTTTGACAATGATGAATATGTGTGCATAACACAATACTCAGAAGGTACACATTTCTCCAACTAGTTACCGAGCTGGTGTTTGCACGAATTTCTTTTCCTATTTAAATCAGCTAACGTCAGTTCTGACAGGCATGTGTAAGTGATGTTAGATATTAGTTGGTGCCCACAATGAAAAATAAGTAACTCAAATCCAGCTCTAGGTCTGCCCAGCAAGGACCATTAGTTTCACACTTAGTCATAGTCAACCTCACACCTAGATGCTACTGAAAGAAACAGGGCCGAATGTTCCTGGGGAAAAAATGGACTTCTTCAGAAAATATGTTGCAATTACTTGAGCTCTATGCTTCAAGGTAGAGAGTCATGGAGGGGTTTGATGGGCAACTTCCCCGGTAAAAGGACAGGGAGGGGCAGGATGTGGTCGTGGTGATTCAGAGGTGCTCCTTCCCCCCCCCCCCCCTGCTCTTCTGAGTCAGCATGCAGCCACATGGCTCCTTGTGGTGCAGTTCAGGGCTCTGGGATGAGCTGTCATGTCAGGCGCTCAGCCTGCTTTCATTATAGCAGTTGCTGATTTTCAGAAGCCCCGTCTGTCCTATAAGTTTTCTATGTCATTCAATTAATATACCTTTGAAGTTTTCTGATAAATGACTTGTGGCATGAATTGCTGTTGGACTTCTTATTTTATCGGTTCTTAGAGCAGTAAGGTGGAATGCATGAGTTTGGGGTGGGCTAGCAAGGCTGCTCGAATCCCTTGTGTTGAATCATGATTGTTGGACTTAACTTACATGCCATTCTTTTTTTTTTGCTCCAAGGCACGGATCCTATGCCTTCACATAGCTGGTGTAATGGAAACTGCATGACATCCTTGAATGTTAACCAGCAGTACTCATCCAGAAGTGACTTCCAGTAGAGTAGGGGTGGTTCTGTGGTCATGTCTGGGTTTCAGGCTCCAGTGGCAGGGTGGGTCACAAAGTCCCTTGCTGGACAATGAAACAGCATTTCCCCTGACCAGTTCTATGACTTGATTGAAGGAAGTATCTATTACACAGCCTCCCTAGCAATCTGCTCCAACCCAAATGTGGGTTTCTTTTAAATGTAGCCAGATTATTTGCTACAATTGGATATGAGGTCCCTTAAAGGATGGCAGAACCCTTGCCATGTTAGGTAGAACAGGAGGTCTTAAGATAACTGGAAGAATGGCTTTGAGAGAGATTGTGGGAAACCAGTTACTTTCTCCTCCTCTGTTTTTCTACCAGGCTGAGAGTGCCTGGTTTTGTGCCTCTGTATTCTTCTGTCCTCATATGCTGCTCTCTCCCCATTAGGCTAAAGCAGAAGATCAAATCAGTCTTCAAAACCCTGAACCAAAAGAGAAAATCCAATTTTATAATTGTTCTCACATTTTGTTATGGTCAGGGAGAGATAACTAATACAGATGTTGGCTGATAGAGTACGTTGGAAAACTTACTTTCTTACATGCAAAGTAGCTTAGTAGTATCTATTTCTTAAAGTTATTGGAAGCCTTTAATATGTTAATACATTCAAGTACATAGTATGATAACTGGCATTAAGTATCTCCATAACAACTATTATTAATAATAACTTGTTAGGCACAGGAAGAACATTGGACCTTGTGGTAAAGTGAATGTTGGTTATCACATGCTTTCTATCTTGTGCTTTAAAGTTAGGAATGATAGCTTATAAAATAGCAACCATTGCATATTAGCTTCAAGATTCAAATGTATTCCAGTGTTACCCTATCCTATGATTAGAAGAAATGTAGAGATTTTTATAGTCCAATTATTCTGGTTGTTTGGCTCAGGCAACCATCTATCTCTTATCTCATTTGGCCTATGGAGTATAAGGGGTACAAATCTTAAATTGACAGGTTATCATCAAAAGCAACATATTGAACATCAAAGACAAAAATCTCATGCACCTGACCTTGTGATTACTTGCTCCAAAGGTAAGCATTTTCCAGTTTTTCGTAGAGGAATTCAAATCTGGTTGATATCTTTTCTATAGGCCTATCAAATCCAGAGACAAATTTCAAAGATACAACAGTTAATATGACAAACACAAGTAAGCTAAAAATAAGATATTGGTGGGAAGACCTTCACTTCATTGGAAGTCACCTCCAGATGAAGAAAGGGTTACTCCTGTGTCTAAACCCTCTCTATAAGAGATAAAGCTTATGTGAGGGTTTGTGGGTGTGCAGGTCACTGGTAGGTGTCTACAGTTACCCAAAAGGCTGCAGGAGGCATATCCTATCCTGGTTACTTAGTTTTAAAGGTGTTTTTCAGTTTCTCCAAGTCTCAGAAACAAAGATCTTTATTTCTTTGGAGTGTATCTGTTACTAATTAGCTACATATTATACAATGGACAGACAAATGCTGCTCCAGGATCTCTTACTGATTGCCAGACTTCCACCAACAAGGAAAACATCCTTCCTCAGTTTGTTACATACTACAGACCCCAGGGCAATTTACTTTATGTCTATTTTATTCCTTACACTCTATTTTTGTTTATAGTGTCATGAATTAGCACTGTCGACATTTCAACTTTATATTAATGAGATTATATGGTACACACTATTTTTTTCAATAAATGTTCTTTGAAATTCACCTGTGTTTATCTAGGTAGAAACAGTTTTCTTCTTTGGTGCATAATATTTCATTATGTATGTGTTTCCGTATGTCTGTATTCCATTATGTCTGCATGTAATTATGCATACATTCCCACATTCCATTCTAACTTTTGGGTTGCTTCTAGTTTGTGCTATATGTTAGTATGCTAAAAAATATTCTCCTAACTATTGTATATATATGTATGCATTTCTGTTCTGTTTCCACTGGTGGAACTGCTGAGTCACAGGGTAGGTTTATGCTCAGCTCTGGTGGCAACAAAGTTTCTAAAGTAGTTTGACCAGTTTTCATTACTAGAAGCATCCTGTGTATTTCTGTTGCTCTGCTAAGCTGGTCAACACTGGATACCAACTATCTTTCCAATGGTAACCATTCTAGGGTGTAGAAACCTGCAGATGATTTATTTTCAGTCTGTTTTCTTGGTAACTTACAATGTTGACTATTTTTTCATGTCCATTAGCCATTTGGATATTCTCTTTTGTAAAAAGCCTCAAATCTTTTGCTCTTTAACCTCCCCCGAAATGAGTTTACCTTTCCTTATTAGTTTAAAAGATATTGATACTGTCTAAATAGGAATTGTGTGGTTTAAATATGTCAGATATCTTCTCTCACTTTGAATGGCACCTTTCTTTTGAATCTTTCCTTCCTAGCCAACCTACCTGTCTTCCTTCCTTCCTTCCTTCCTTTAAGTAGTTATACAAAAGGATCTTAAATTTTTTGGCAGGTCTGGACTCAGACTGACATCTTTTCTATAACTCTTAGATAGCTGAGGTTACAGGCATTTGCCAACAAACTCAGCCTCAATGTTTAGTTTTGTAATAAAATTCCATCTGTTTTCCCACCCAGCGCCATTTTGCATTCCTACCAGAACTGAATGAGAGTTCTAAGTAGAGAAATGTATGTGTATATGAAACTTGACCTAATTCATGCCATATATAAAAATCAGTTCCAGATGGACTGAAAGGTAAATCAATAAAGCTTCAGGAAAATCATAAAGAATGGCTGATTCAAGATTTTTAAGAAAACATCACCTGGAAGTAGAGCTGTAGCTCAAGTGGTAGAGGAGTAGCCTTGGGGTGGGGGGAAGCTTAGGGATAGTGCCTAGTCCCTGAGTTCAAGCCCCAAGACCAGCACCAAAAAAAGCATTTTATTTTATTTAGTTTATTGTAAACGTAAAGTACAGAGGGGTTACAGTTAGTTATATAAGTCAGTTAATGGGTACATTTCCTTTTGAACAGTGCCACCACTCCCTTGTTCTGTCAGTTTTTTTCTCCTCCCATATCCCCTCACCTCCCAAAAAGCATTTCTTTAAGAGAGTAAAAAGACAATTCAGAATAGGAGAAAATATTGGCAAAACACCTGTCTGATAAATGGTTTTAATCTAAAACATAAACAAGAAATATATTAAAAACTTTTAAAACTTAATAAGAAAGCTCAGTTATAAAGAGGGCAAAAGTTCTGAACAAACACTTCAATAATAAAGATATACCGATGGCAAATAAAATGTGAAAAGATGTCCAATGTTGTATGTCATGAAAGATGTTCAAATTAGAGCAAGCTGTCACAGCATCTGGAATGGTTAAAATAGAAATTACTGATGATAATAAATGCTGGCAGGGATGTGTAATAATCAATTTAGTATAATTTATTCACAAAGCTATACTACCTGTCCTCTGCATCATTGAAAGTCTAACAGTATACTTACGGCCTATTTCCGAACTTTATTTTTCTTCTTGATCTTTTTACTTGTGCCAGTATCTTATTCTTCTGGTTACTATGGTTTTAAAATAAACCTTGACATTTGTTAGCTAATCTTCACAGTTCTCTTGGCTATTCTTAATCCTATGCATTTATGAATAAAGTTTAAAAACAGCTTGCCAAAACAAACCAAAAACCTGCTGAGAATCTGGCTGTCAATGTTTAGACTCTCAATGGTTTGCTCAATGGTACAAACCTTTTTAAGTCTCAAGAGCCCTTCAAAATTCTTAAAAAATTAAGAGTTTTCTGCTTGACAATTTTTCCACTTACAACTTGCTCATTTATGTGAACACAAGGGTAGAGAGCTAGAGCTCTGTTCAGTGAGATACTTCAAGTATGAAGAAGAGAAGCTACACGCTGGAAGTATGGCCTAGTGGTAGAGTGCTTGCCTAGCATGCATGAAGCCCTGGGTTCAATTCCTTGGCCACAAACACTGAAAAAGCTGAAAAGCTGGAAGTGGCACTGTAGCTCAAGTGGTAAAGTGCTGCCTTGAGAAAACCCAAAGACCAGGCCTTGAGTTCAATCCCAAGGACTGGCAAAAAAAAAAAAAAGAATAGAGGCTAGGTCATATAAAGATGTTCAGTAACTATGATTGAATATTTTCATACCCAAAGAAATTCTGAACTCAGGATTGTTGGTTCTGGGTCATAAAGAAAAAATGAAAAGCTATGTTCTTCCCACTTTCCCTGTCCATCATTCTCAGCACTTGAGCTTTCGCCTCTTAGTCTAGCTCTCTTCATGGTTGAAAGATAGTTGCTGAAGTTCCAGATATCACATGTGCACAAGACATTGCTGCTGCAGCAGCACAGAATGGCTGCTGGCCGCTTCTCATCCACCTGCATTTTATTTACTTGTTTATCTTTATTCATTTATTTATTTGCAGCAAGGAGCAATACATTATTTTTAATACTGCACATGAAATGAAAATAATTCATAAAATTAATTTCTGAGCTAACTTTTAACAAATAAAATATATTGCTATTGCAAATTACTGAACTCTACTGATGTGCTAGTTTCAATAGAAACATGTCAATGAAAATTCCTGGAATGTTTCAATAGAAACATGTCAATGAAAATTCCTGGAATGTAGATTTACAATAGTGCAAAATCTAGATACATATGAGCTAAATAAAAGGACATCCAGGATATAGAAACAAAAGTCATATCACGAGTGATTGTTGTTCTTAATGTACTATGTTATCTCTCATCTCTTTTGTTGTCCCTTGGTTGTCTCATATTGTTACAGTATTTAACCTTGTTATCTGATATATTGGATATATGTGTATTTGGTTATTTGAAATCAGATAGGGAAGGGGGGAAAACAAGATGAGGGGCAAGGGTGGGGGGAGGGAAATGGAGACCAAGACATGAGAAAGGGTATCAATGTATGTGAAGTAATGCACCTTCTATCTGGTGAATATAATGTAAGCCTTCTATTAATTAAAATAGAAAAAATATATATATAAAAAGAAAATTTCTGGAATGTTAAAAAGGCATTTCTGGGTATAACGAATTTGGATTTAGATATTGCTCTTGAAAGTTTAGTAGATGAAAAAGTTATTTAAATAAAACAGTATATTAATTTTTTTTCACAAAGTTCTTAAGGGAAAAACAGCATGAGGAAATCTGCCATGAAGATAACTACAGGAAAGAATATATCAATCTTCTCTAAGTCATGGCATAGGTAAAATGCATGGGAGACAATTTATAGTTTTTAGGGATCTAATCACTGGAACTCATAGTTTAACTTAGGGTATAGGTAAAACTGATTAAGAAAATTTACTTCTAAGAACATGAGATAATAAGTCTTATGTCACTTAATATCAATTGAGTACTAATTTTAAAAAGTGTAAGATGCGTGCTTATAAAATCTGAAGTAAAAATAATCTATATATTACTCTGTCAATTCCCTGGCCATTCCTAGCTGAATTAAGTTTGTTCTTGTTAAAAGAAATGATTCTTTTTTTTTTCCTGCCTCAGGCATGCATGTAAAACAGTTCTTGTCTCAATTTATGCCTTGGGCAAAAAGTTCAGTGCTCAATTACCTGCTGACTGCAGTCTCATATTTTGCAGTAAGTAACTCAAAAAAGCATTTTAATCAAAAGTCTTGACCCCTGCACTTCTTTTCCCTTCACAGCCCTGAAAGCTATTTGGCATCTGAAGGTCTTGACCTGAGAAAAACCATCCTGGATAACTATGGCCAGGAAAGAGAAAATGCAACACCTAGGAGATTTCAGTAAACAGTAGAATCATGCCAACCTAATCTGTGTTAAAATGCTTGGAATGTGGGAGCCGCTGATGATGCCTGTTGTCTGTGTGTCTGACTGAATCCTTTCTTTTCTTGGTGCAGCAAAGCAAAGCCTGGGAACCAGGCCAAATGCCTGCCACTTACCTTAAATTGATCAGCCACTTTGAGATTAAAACCCCTGAAAGCTGCCACACCGTGAAAACAAGGCCTCCTTCACATTAAAGGCAAATTGCGACTTTGGGTTTTGCTGTGATCTTTTTTCCCATTTTAATGCAGTTTTTCACAGTGCATACTCCCCCCACCCCCTTTCCATTTATGCTCCCATGTAGAAGCCAATAGTTACAGCATCTTGGCCAAGCATTCATTAAGGTTTATAAGAACAAAATTTATGGTTATTTAGGAGTTGGCACAAAGGCAGACTGTTGCTGGAAAAAAGTAGGAGAAATACAGGTGGGAAATATAAGCCTTGACAAAGCCTCACACTATGGCAGTGTGCTAGGATTCCCAGAGTGGTCTGGGAGAAAAATGAAATAGTGCTGGAAACCAGCTAGTTCTTTATTATGCATCATTCTCATTTTATGGATTTGTAGACTAGTGAAACAAATACTATGATCATTCCAAGAAGTTTGTCTGTTTATGTAAATGCTACCCAGTTTATAGGAGCTGCTTCTGGTAGCTGTACAGATAAATAGAAGTGTGGTGATTTGGGTGCTAATTTCTCAGTTTGGCTGGTGGACTAGCTGTACTGATGTACACACACACACACACACATACACACACACACGTATAATGCATCTATTATAGATATTATTCAATTTTTATTACATATAAATTACATTTGTTATATGCATATAACAATATCATATATTGTTATGTAAAACAGTCATGCACTATCATATATATGATAATCTATAACACAATACATATACCACATAAAATATGCATTATAATATATGTACATATATGTATGCATCAGAATTAAGGTTCACCCATGAAAAGGGAAATCATATTATCCTCTGCCATAGAACTTACATAATGTCAGAACCAGTACTCTCAAAAATTCAGGATGTAGGCAAGACACACCCTTAATCTTTGAATTCAGATAGCAATGTGGAATTCGGGTGCAAGCTGAAAGTCTATATTCTCCCTCAGGAAATTCTCTAGATGGCTATTCTTTTTCTTTTTTTAAAAAGTAATTTCTTTTTTTGTCAAGGTGATGTATAGAGGGGTTACAGTCAGGTAGTGGGTACATTACTTGTCGCACCTTGTTCCTTTTTCTTTTTAAAATTTAAATTCATTTTCTTCGATTTTCTTTACTAAGAAATAACAAGTCTCCTTGATCTGCTTTTGGCAATATTTGCGAAGCAAGCATTTTAAGAATACATTTTAATTTTTAATGAATATTGTTTAAGAAGTATCTAGGTACATATAACTTTATAGAAAAACTATACAGCTTTAGTGCTTCACATTTATGGAGTGGGTGTGTGCACATGTAAGAACATGAGATTGACTCACAGTAAATTTCAAGTGTATAATACATTATCCTTAACACCGACCACATCGTACATTAGGTCTCCAGAACTTAATCATCATAGAACTAGAGCACACCATCCCTATATCATCTCCCCACCATCGATCACCTTCCATCCCTGGGTGACTACCATTCCACTCTCTACTTCTTCAAGTCCAACTTTCTTTTTATTTCCATATATTTTATTGTAATTAATAGTTGGGTTACATTATATTCACCAGATAGAAGGTGCATTACTTCACAAACTTTGATACCCTTTCTCATGTCATGGTCCCCATTTCCCTTCCCCCCTTCGCCCCCCCGCCCCCACCAAGTCCAACTTTCTTAAAGCAGAATAGTACTCTTCCACATGCTTTCTTCATCCACTTCCCAGTAGCTAGACACTTGGGTGGTTCTCATATTTGGCTATTGTGCATAACACTGCAGGAGACATAGGAGTGCGCATGTTTCTTCAACATACTGATCTGTTTCCATTGGGTATAAACCTAATAGTAATCTTTCTGCATGTGTAATAGCTGTATTTTAAATTTAACAGCCTCCATTTTACTTTCTATAATGGTTCCCCTAACTTACATTCCCAGAAACAGCAGGGAAAGACTACCTCTGCCTTCCATTTTTTTTCTTTTTTGAAATGATTATAACAATGAATTTAAAAAGAATCTTCTTTGGATACTTTGTTACTGAAACACTTTTTGTATGTTGATTTTCTGTTTTGCAAATTTCATTGAACTTGTGTTATCAGCTCTAACAGTTTTTTCAGGGATGAGTGTAGGGTTTTCTGTGATATATAACTGTATCCCATTTCTTTGTTCATGTATTGTACAATTGACTTTGCAATTGTTGTGGAGTTGTTGTCTATGTTCAAGAGACACAAACATACTTAAGTTTGCTTAAAATAATTATTTTGAATTTGTTAGCAGATAACTCGTAGGCTTTTATGGTTTTTTTTACAGACAGTTGCAATATATATATATATATATATATATTTTTTTTTTTGCCAGTCCTGGGCTTGAGCTCAGGGCCTGAGCACTGTCCTTGGACTTTCTCAAGCCTAGAGCTCTATCACTTGAGCCTCAGCACCACTTCCAGCTTTTTTCTATGTACGTGGTACCGAAGAATCGAACCCGGGTCGAACCTGGGTCTTCGTGCATGCTAGGCAAGCACTCTACCACTAGGCCAAACTCCAGGTCCCAGTTGCAATATATTTTGAAATAATTCATGCTCCATTTTTTTCCTAAACATTATCTCTCTAAACAATCCATAGTTACACTCATGTTTCAGGTATGTGTATGCATGTAGTATATAAATGTATATACAAAAAGTCTATCTAAAAAAAAATCAGATGGAAGATTTCCAAAACAAAATCAGTAAAAGAGATAAACTGAACTTCATGAGGAAGAGAAGAGGCAAATATTCTAGAATATGCAATAGAATAGAAGAACATACCTTCTTATGGTAAGCCAAATAGAGAATATATTGGTATGATAATTGGTTATCAATTGATAGTTATAAATATTTTATAATGTTCATCATACAAAAATCACAATGCACACCCTAAATATATACAATTTTAATTTGTCAACCTTACCTCAGAAATAGCTGGATTAAAAAAAAAAGGATCTTCTTTTCTTCACATTCCCAGATCTCCCATTTCTTCCGTTTGTCACCTGATCTGATTACTCATTATGAAACATACTTCTTTTTCCTCCTATTCCCTCATCATTTTCTTTCTTTTCTTTCTTTTTTTTTTTTTGCAAGTGCCCTTGAGCTTGAAAAAGCTGCAAATCATGGGCTGGAAGATGAGAGGTGCAGGTTATGTTGTTGGTTTCTTTTCTGCGGGAAGCAGACCTACTGGACTTAGTGCCTCTGAAGACTGCAGCAATCTTCAATAATGAGGATTCTAGATGTTGTAGGACTAGAATCCCTTTTTGTTCTGAGCTGGCCCCACATGGAGAGTAGAGTGACAGAGGAAAGAAGTTTGTGTTTTCTACATGATCATCCTAGGGTTTTTGTTTTGTTTTGTTTTGTTTTGCCCTAGGATTTCTTCCATTCCATTAAGATCCCTTAGTACTCACCATAGTTATTTTCATCAAATTTAGTAGCTTGTCCATTGTTGTTGAGGTAGTGCTGGCACTGGGCCTACAATTTCCCATTTTTCTGATGTATTCTCCTACATCACATTGGCTATTAGATTTTTAGCCTAGAAATTTTAGGGAAATATTCACACTTTTCTTGGGGGTGGGGGAGACCATCCTCTTTGCATCTTTTCTTGTGAAAGCCTGAGGTCAGATGAAGTGTTCAGTATTATAGAATTAAAAAAGAAGAAGGCATTTTGTAAGGGTGTAGAGTTTAGTTAAGGTACTACAACCGGGAATATGCATAGATAGGTAACACCACACAGGAAATGTAAAAGAAGGATTTGTGGAGTGCAATCCACACCTGCTGGAGGAATTCTACCTGAGAGGTTTCAGTGGCTTGGCTGTGATTGCAGGGAAGAGGTGAACATTTTGGGATAGCCTCCACAAAATCTGGCTTTTGGAAGATGATCATTGGAGTGAGAAATAGCCAGGAACTTAGCTCTCAAGGGATCAAGGACAGGGAATAATGTGACTACCCAGCCTGTTTCTAAAAAGAGAAGCCAAACACATAATTTGATTATTTTGTAAGTCCATTTGGTGTTTACATCTCATGTCTGTAAATTTGTTATAATTACAGAGCTTAGAGATAATACATAAGGTATTTATTGAACAAGTTCATTCTGACTGAGTATTTGCTATTTATTTAGCTCTCTAAATGTACACGGTACTTGACAAATATGTAGAAAGACGAGTTTCCTGCCCTAGGGAGCTTATGTTCCAATACTGACAAAAAGAAGAGAAGCTGAGGGATCTTGACTTGGGGAAGACTTGGCAGATAGGGAGAGGCTGTCTAAGTCAGAGAGATGGAATTTGAAACCTCTGAAGAAGTGGGGATGGGAAAATAGAAAATGGAAGACTTTCAAAGAAAGAAATACTGTACAGTAAAAACAACGAGCCAGGTGCAGGTGGCTCATGTTTGCAATCCTAGCTACTTAGGAGGCTGCAATCTGAGGATCATGGTTTACACCCAGCCCATACAGGAATTCCATGAGACTTTTGTCTACAACCAACAAGCAAAAATCTGGAAGTGGAACTGTAGCTCAAGTGGTAGAGCACTTGCCTGGAGCCAAAAAGCTCAGGGACAATGCAGGCCCTGAGTTCAAGCCCCATGACTGGCACACATATAATTGCACACATACCAAAAAATGTAAATATAATATTCAGTCAGGATAATGTTCTACAAAGACCATTTTAAGAGGAGAGCAAAAGGCTGAGGAAAGCAATAAGGTGAGTAGGCCCCTTTGTGCTAAGTGAGCTACAGTGTATTGGAACCACTATCCACCAGAATAGTGCGATGACTCTGTGCCAGACTCCTCGAACTCTTTGTTCCACCAATTCTGAAAGTCTGGGTTTAGTGTCATTACTTCTCACATGTGGAAACTGAGGTTCTGTGAAGTTAGATAACTTGCCCCAAGTGGCAAAGCTTGTACTTGGATAAGCATGATTTCCAAGTGAGATTTGACTCCAAAGTTCATTCATCTTCTTTCAGTTCCCCTCCCATCTTCCAATGCGAAGATAACTGCTAAGAAATGAGGAGCAAACCAGACGGGAAAGTTAGATAAGAGCTAATTGTATACCCTCAGCAACTATAAATACAACTAATCCAGCATGTAATTGAAGAACTTTTCTTTTTTTTTTTTTTTTTTTGCCAGTCCTGGGCTTGAGCTCAGGGCCTGAGCACTGTCCTTGGACTTTCTCAAGGGTAGAGCTCTACCACTTGAGCCTCAGCACCACTTCCAGCTTTTTTCTATGTATGTGGTACCCAGGAATCGAATCCGGGTATTCGTGCATGCTAGGCAAGCACTCTACCACTAGGCCGAACTCCCGGCCCCTGAAGAACTTTTCATATAGGAGGAAAAGTTGAGTCAAGAAGGGAGCATTTAAGAGCTCTGAATTTGTAGGTAAATGAACCTCTCATTCTTGAATCCATGACTAGGCTGTGTTTCTATTGTCTTACTTGTTTTACCCCAAAGTGGCTAAATTTCTATGGAAATCAGTCGATCTATATCATTCATCCATTATATATCTATATGTTTGGTCTATCTATCTATCTATCTATCTATCTATCAATCAATCTATCATTTGTCTGTCTATTCTAAAAGAATTTTAAGCCGTTTTAACAAGGTATCTTTACTCAATAAGGTTAACAAAAGTAAATTGTTTATAAATCTACCTGAAATATTCATTCCCCAGTTTCATTCCCACTGAACCACTCTTCCATCAAACCAATATTTTTTTCATGAAAATGAAATATTTGATATGTTATAAGTAATATAAGTAATCCAAGCATGAGGTCTCTTATCTGTAATCCTAGCTATGTAGGAAACTGAGATCAGGAAGATCACAATTCAAGACTAATTAGGAAAAATGTTTTTTTCATATATTTTTATTATAATTAATAGAAGGGTTACATTATATTCACCAGATAGAAGGTGCATTACTTCACATACATTGATACCCTTTCTCATGTCTTGGTCCCCATTTCCCTTCCCCCTTTCCTCCTCCCCCCTCATTTTGTTTTCCTCCCTTCCCTATCTGACTTCAAATTACCAAGTATGCATATATACAATATATCAGATAACCAGGTGAAATACTGTAAGGATATGAGATAATGAAGGACAGCAAAAGAGATGAGAGATAAGATAGTACATTAAGGACAACAAACACATCCAGGAATTTGGCCTAGTGGTAGAGTGCTTGCCTATCATGCACAAAGACATGGGTTCGATTCCTCGATACCACATATATAGAAAAAAGCTGGAAGTGGTGCTGTGGCTCAAGTGGTAGAGCTCTAGCCTTGAGAAAGCCCAAAGACTGAGCTCAAGCCCAGGACTAGCAAAAGAAAAGTGCATTGTAATCTATCATGGCTAATATTTTTAGAGACTCAACCAAATATTCTTCTTCTATCCAATTCTTCTTCTGTCTTCTTTTATTCTACCACTGTCTGTGCGCATAACTTTCTGATAGCATTTCTTATTCTATCATAACAATGCAACATAAGAATAATACATGAGGATGGTACGAATGATACCTAAAATGGTAATGGTAATGATATGATAGAATACAAAATGCTATCAGAATGTTTTATATGTTTTCTGTTCAGAATATAAAGTGGGAAATAAAGTTGTGTTCAAAATATCTAGCATGTTCAAATATTCAAATAGTTACTGCACAAGTGAATGTAGGTAAAATCAGAATCAAGGAAGTATTCTAAATATTACATAGAATTGATATGTATTAATATGTATGTCATTGCACATCATTTTGGAAACTGTCAAAAAAAGTAGATAAAGAAAGTCACATTCTGGGCCGGGAGTTTGGCCTAGGGGTTAAAGTGCTTGTCTAGCATGCATGAAGACCCGGGTTCGAATCCTCAGTACCACATATAGAAAAACCGGAAGTGGTGCTGAGGCTCAAGTGGTAGAGCTCTAGCCTTGAGAAAGTCCAAGGACAGTGCTCAGGCGATGAGCTCAAGCCCAGGACTGGCAAAAAAAAAAAAAAAAGTCACATTCTGTGTTTCATAGTCAAAAAGAAAAGGCAAACACTTTATTATGGAGATAATGTTTATAGTTGATGATGCTCAATTAATCTTTCTGGAAGGTACTTAAAAAACTCAGTATGTTATCAGTAAACTGAACATGGTAGCTTATACTTGTAATTCTAGCTAAGGAGCCTGAGATCAGGAGGGTTACAGGTCAAGATTAGACAGACAAAAAGTTTGTGAGACCACATTTCAGCCAATGAAAATCTGGACATAGTGGTATATACTTGTCATTTTAGTTGTGGGAAGAATACAGAGTATGGAGTATTATGATCCAGGCTGGTCTGGGCAAAAAAAGTGAAACTCTATTTGAAAAACTGAAAAAAGAAAAAAAGACTAGAGTATGACTCAAGTGGTGCAGTACCAGTCTAGCAACTTCAGGCTCTCAGTTCAAACCTCTGAACTGTCACATTGTCAAAAAGTGTTGTAGGGAGCTAGGAGGTTGGCCTGGTGGTAGAATGCCTGCCTAGCATGCGTGAAGACCTGGGTTTGATTCCTCAGTACCACATACACATAAAAAGCTTGAAATGGTGCTGTGGCTCAAATGGTAGAGTGTTAACCTTGAGAAAGTCGAAGGACAGTGCCTAGGCCGTGAGTTCAAGCCCCAGGACTAGAAAAAAAAAAGTGTTGTAGTGACAAAGTGTGTAATACAAACTGAATTTCTCAAGCTGAAACTTTGTAACTAAGGAATGTATCTTTATTTGTAAAATGATGGTCAGGTTGTCCAAGACCTAAAACTGGAATTTTTCAGGACCCTTGACAAAATATTTTTATTTAAAAAATGGCAATACTACCATGAAAATGGTTTTTGCTTTGTTGTTGGTATTAAGCTTAATACTAGCAACAGCTGGTATTAAAAGGACAACCAATCTAGTTATCTTATCAGTGTAACTCACAACATTATTTTAAAAAATTACATGTCACAGCTATGTGTCAGTGGCACATACCTTAATCTGAGCTTTTCAGGGGGCTGAAATATGGGAGAATCTTGGTTCAAAGTCAGCTAAGGCAGATGAATTCTCAAGACATATATCCAACTAACTAGAAAAAAGCCAAAACTTGATGTGTGGCTCAGGTAGTAGAGTACTTGCTATGAGCAAAGAAGCTGAGTGAGAGCTTAAAGTCCTGAGTTTAATCTCTAGTATAAAAATGGCTCTTCGGGTGCTTTTCCTTTCAGTATATCTTTTAAATTGTGATATGTCATTTTTAACTGGCAACAATTCTGTATATTTATGGGGTACAGTGTGATATTTTGAGATAGAGATGTATATGTATATATATACATAATGAAATGATTATATCAAGCAAATTGACCTATCCATTTCACATATATCCATTCTTTTTTTTTTTTTTTTTTTTGCCAGTCCTGGGCTTGAGCTCAGGGCCTGAGCACTGTCCTTGGACTTTTTCAAGGCCAGAGCTCTACCACTTGAGCCTCAGCACCACTTCCGGCTTTTTTCTATGTATGTGGTACCGAGGAATCGAACCCGAGTCTTCATGCATGCTAGGCAAGCACTTTAACCACTAGGCCAAACTCCCGGCCCCTATATCCATTCTTTTTTTGTGCTGAAAACATTTAAAATCTCTTCTTTCATCAGTTTTGAAAATACAACACATTATCCCATTATTATTAACTTAGTCACCTTGTTGTACATCAGATCTTGAAAGCTTATTTCTCCTGATCTAAATTTTTGTCTTCTCCTTTTCTAGTTTTGCTTTCTTGTTTGCCTTCTTCTTGTCTGTTTTACTTCTGTGTGTTCCAATTTTAAGATTCCATTTATAAGTTAAGTCATTTGGTAATTGTATTTCTGTACCTGTTGTCCTTCACTTAATAGATGCCTTTCAAGTTCACCCCTGTTGTTGCTAATTTTCTTCCTTTAAGAGGTTGAATAGTAATCCATTGTTATGTACACTCTGTTGGTTTTTTGTTGTTCTTGCTTGTTTGTTTTGTCCATTGTGGAACTTGAACTTCAGGCCTGGGTATTGTCCGCTCAAGGCTACCACTCGACCCCTTGAGCCACAGTGCCATTTCCTATTTCTGGTGATTAATTGAAAATAAGAGTCTCGGACTTTTTAGTGCCTGGGTTGGCTTTGAATTGCGATCCTCAGATCTCAACCTCTTGAGTGGCCTGAATTACAGGTGTCAGCCACCACACCCAGCATACACTCTGTTTTTGTATCATGATCTATCTGTTTCTTCCATTGATGGATACTTAGACCGATTTCATATTGTGTTTATTGTAAATAATAGCATATTGGTTTTGAGGCACTGTCCTCCAGTACATAGCAGATGTATCTTAGAACCAAGTGTCCTTAGATTCACTTTCCAAATCTGCCATTTATTTGCTATGTGACTAGAGAAATTAACGACACCTTCTGAACTTCAGTTCTTCATAGGTAAAGCTTTTATAAACAGCATGTGAAATGTGTATGTCAAACACCTAATGATTCTCATGCAGTGACTACTCAGTGATGGCATTACAAAAGTAAAAAACCCAACCCTTCCCTGATTACCTTTAATTACAGAAAACATTCTGTAAGTTTAAGTAAAGTAAGCTGGGTGCTGGTGGCTCATGCCTGTAATCCTAGTTAACTCGGGACTGAGATGCAAAGATCATGGTTCAAAGCTAGTCCAAATAGGAAAGTCTGTGAGATTCTTATTTCCAATTAACCATCTAAAAGCCAAAAGTAAAGTTCAAGCCACAGGTCTGGCACTAAACAAATAAACAAATAAAATAAAAATAAAATGAACCTCTCTAGTGTTGTATTTCCTCTGGTGCATATTATTATTGACTGTCGTCCTGCTATCTATGGGCAAAGCAATCATTGTCTCAGCTGAGACGGATGTTGCATCATATGTTGCAACAGAGAAGCAGGACATTTTGTTTATCGGAAGCCATCTTGCTTCAGGTGGTACTATTTGCTGCTGGTATTATTATAGAATTCCCATGGAAGCAGACATTGGAATTTTTTAGATTTATACTTTCCCTTTTAAGTTCTCACAACCTGTATCCTTGACTTTCCCATTTATATCCACCTCACCTCACCTCACGAATGACCAGAAGCAGCATTCCTCAAATTCTGAGTTCAGGACTTAATTACCCCCTTTGAGAATTGAAGACATAAGACACACTCACCAGATTGCGCGTCTGTGCAAGAAGAATCTTGAAAGGTTGTGGAACACCCCAGTTAAGTCTAGCATCTTCCTAACAATCTATTATCTTTAAATCTAGTATTTCTTTGTTTCTTGAAGATGGAATTTTGAGATAGGTAATAATATCTTGTAAAGTAGAGAGCCCAAAAGGACAAAAGAATATGGATCTCTTCCTCTCTCCACCCAGTTTAATCTCAAGCATTTTGAAGAGACACTATCAGTCACCCAAGGACTATAATCTAGAGATGTTTGGGCTAAGCATTGTGATTGGGATCTTCTGTCTATTTCAACATAGAATGTGAGAGAGAGAGAGAGAGAGAGAGAGAGAGAGAGAGAGAGAGAGAGAGACAGAAAGAGAGAGAGACAGAAAGAGAGACAGAGAGAGACAGAAAGAGAGAGAGACAGAAAGAGAGAGAGAGGGAGAAAGAGAGAGAGAGAGACAGAAAGAGAGAGACAGAAAGAGAGAGACAGAAAGAGAGACAGAGAGAGACAGAAAGAGAGAGAGACAGAAAGAGAGAGAGACAGAAAGAGAGAGAGAGACAGAAAGAGAGAGAGACAGAAAGAGAGAGAGACAGAAAGAGAGAGAGAGAGAGAGAGAGAGAGAGAGAGAGAGAGAGAGAGAGAGAGAGAGAGGTGAGCTAGTTATTTCTGTGTGCCTTGAAAGTGGAACTTCAGAAGGAGAAAGCCAGGAGATATCCAGATACACCTAGAAAAAGAAATCATAAAGCTCTACCTAACGGAAAGGCTAGTATAGCAATGTAATGGGCATTATTGACACAGAACTTTTGGTTCTTGATTTCCATCAGGAGCAAAAACAAACCAAACCAAAACAGCAAAGCAAAACCAGAAATCCTTCGATATTGAAACGTGGAAGTCAGTAGATTTCTATTTATGCCCTTCAAAGTTATATCTAAATTACCTAGTTGTTCATCACAAATATCCATTCATTGATTATGCAAGAAAAGAAACCAGTCAGTGGCTTAGCACAGGTCAAGACCACTGTGGACATTGGCAGGAGTTTTGGATTTTTTTTCTATGCTTAATGTTCAAGCTCTTTGCTATTTGGGGACATACTTGAGTGTGTTTCTGTGAAGTGAAAGCAGAAGGGGACAGATGGCTTTCCTTACTCTTCTGGTAGCTAAGGTACAGATGTATGACGTAGAGGTCATTTCTACCCTCAGAGAGAGGAATTTTTTTCCCCTGAATACAGTGACCCAAAGAAACAAGGAGCACATAGAAACTATTCACAGTGCTAAACAGAGCCCTGCAGTAGTGATGTACACTGGCAGGGGTGATGTGGCCAATAGCCATGTCTGAGCCTGCTCATTCCGACAGCTTGATTCTGGATCCTGATTTTGTGGTTGACTCTGAACATGCTTCTCCAGAGGCATTTTAACTGATTCCTGTTGGTAGTCAGGTAGATCAAATCCCCAAGGATTCTGTCTTGCTCTCTGCTAAAATACACTGGCCTGCAATATACATCATATCTCTCTCACGACTTGCCCAGAGCCAATCAGTTGAGCCCACCTGACTACAGGGGCAGGAAATCACACACCTTGGTGGGTCAAGGAGGGAGAGTAGATTTCACAGACAGCTGGACACCAGAAATCTGAGCCACAAAAAGTATAGGTGAAATCCTAAAGAGTTCACTAAACGCAGAAAGTGGTAGGGATTTAGAAAGTGAGAGTAGCTGAGCACGGTGATGGGTGGTTGTAATTCTAGCCACTCTGGAGGCTTAAGTAGAAAGATCATTTAGATTCAGGAGTTCAAAACCAATCTAGCAATATATTGAGATCCTAGATTAACCAGAAAGAAGTCAGAAACAACTTTAGTGATTTCTTTTTTTTTTTTTTTTTGCCAGTCCGGGCTTGAGCTCAGGGCCTGAGCACTGTCCTTGGACTTTCTCAAGGCTAGAGCTCTACCACTTGAGCCTCAGCACCACTTCTGGCTTTTTTCTATGTATGTGGTACCGAGGACTCAAACCCGGGTCTTCGTGCATGCTAGGCAAGCACTCAACCACTAGGCCAAACTCCCGGCCCCAACTTTAGTGACTTCTTATTGCTTCTCTATATCCAGGTCTTCTGAATTAGTCATCTCAGCCTCAGAACCCAGGAACTGGAAGGACTCAACTGTGTAGCTTGTCCTGCTTCTTCTGGGTTTAAATAAAACACTGCATAGTTGTATGTAGAATCTAGCTTTCCAGATCAATGTCAAAGGTCTTGAATGAGGCTAGCTGGAAAGGCTTAGGTAACACATTGTTTGTGAGCCAAACTTGACAATGGAAACTAGGAGGCTACTAGGTAGATACATTTCCTCTTCTTCATTTCTTTTTGGCTCACTGTATGTATAGAGTCAGTCAGGATTCTGCTCTATCTATATAGTGCTCATTGTATTTCATGGCCAGTGTGGAAATCTTTCACTTTGTGTGGCTTCCTATCTTTTTCTGTTTCATTTTCTTTTTTCTTCACACTTGGGAATCTGGTATTATCTTTCCAAGTAACATATTGACACTTAATCCCTGCCTCAGGCCCTGCTTTCTAGGAACCCAGACTAAAAGCTTTATGCAAAATAATATTCTACAGGTTTATTTGAGATTTCAAAAATGCTAACTATACTAAGATGTTCTAAAGAGCACTCAAAGACCAGAAGTTTAATTGCTTATACACTAAGATAATTGTGCACTTTCAGAAAGAATTCCTTACCAGAATTCCACTGTCAAGGATTGGGGAGGAAGAGTTTTAAGGACTTGGAGCCCATACTAAGAGTTTATAGCTCTGTGAAACTAGAACTGTATTGCAGTGATGATCCTAGCCTCATAGAGACCAGTTAGTAATCAAACTGGGATCCATAATTTAGAATATTAATATCTAAATTAGAGACAGTTATTAAGAAGTCAGATGAAACATATAGGCCTGAATCAATTATTCAAGTTCAAAATCATTAAATTGAGGGCCAAACAATGAAGATTCATAAACTTTGGTATTTTGAGAAGTTCTGAATAGGATGTTCAGAGAATAAAGCAACTTCCACTGGATATGTATTACCCAGCTTCAGATCTGTAGAGATGAAAGAGATAATACTACTGCAGTTATTGTCATCTTAAACTTCTAATCTTTATGTATGGCTTTCCAGCTTTATCTTGAGGGATTCTAATCTTGGAGATTAGATCACTGAGAGATGAATTAACAACATTCATTATGTGAGTGTTAATCATTCCCCTTTCCTGGGATAGTCGTAAAATACTTGGAAACAGTTTGCCTTAGATCTCTTCTTGTTCAATAGGTTAAATAAAGGTCCACTACTTCATGAGTCACTCCTCCCACAATTTTGTGTTTTTGTTTTGGCACAATCCACATCACGTTTCTAAGTTAAGAAGAGCCTTAGTCACTTCTGGTTGAGGCATTTGTGTTCTTCAAAAAAAATGTCATGTCTACATTATGTTAAGTGACATCAGCCAGGCCCAGAAAGATAAATACCAGGTTCTTGCTCACATGCGGAAGCTAAAATAATATAATGTTATGTAGACATGGAGAGTAGTATTTATGAGAATTTGGGAAGAATATCAGCCATAAGTAGGGAGGTAAGCAGATTCTCAAATTCAGTTATACAGAGAAGTAAAGTTCTAATGTTCTATATCACAGCAGGGAAAATTTATTTTTATTTTGCAATGCACATGTTTGTAATTCTAGCACTAGGGTGGCTGAGGCAGGAGAACTGAGTTCACTACTAGCTTGACACACCTAGCAAAAGTATGTCTCAAAAAAGAAAGAATGATATTGATGAAGATGTCTTAAATTCATAATCTTACCTATGGAATTGAAACCTCTTTGTACAACTACTTAATTTTAACAAAAGATCTAAAAAAGGGGAGTTTTAAGGTTCCCAACCCAAAGACAATTGTCTAAAAGGCTGGAAATGCTAATTACTCTGATTCAATCACTATAGTCATTATATTTTAAATTATACATACATATTATTTTCATATCTTGAGCATCACATTATAATATATGATATATATGACATATATAATGATATATATATTTATATCATTAAAATATTTCTTATGAAATGTGCTGTCCAGACCCTAGCACAGGATTTCAAGTTATTGTAAGACCACTGAAAAATAAATAGGATTGTTAATTTCCTTAGCAGGGATTCCATATTTCCCTTAGTATGACCTAACTTTTTTTGAGAAAAAAGGTCCTGTTAACCACATTTAAACTCACACACAACTAAACTAATAAGTTACTTTCAAGCTTCTGTTGCTTCTCAGCTAGAATTTCCCACCTTCACCTCATGTATTAAGATTTAAACAGACAAACAAAGCTTAATTTGGTGCATTATATGAATTGTTAATGAAGTTCATCTTATTTGAGTCAGGATATCATTAATGCCTGTGAGAAATTTTTGTTTGTTTGTAGTTGTTTGCTTTTTTTTTTCAGTACTAGGGTATGAAATCATGACTTAATGCTTGCTAGAAAAGTCATACCCTTGGCTCTTTAAGATCCAGTTAATTTAGAGATAAGATCCCATTTTTTGCCTGAACCCCAATCCTCCCGTTTAAGTTTCCTACACTAGCTGGGATGCCAGGCACATTCTACCTGCCTTTTATGTGGAAATGAGATTTTGTCAACTTTTTGTCATGGAAAGCCTCGAACTGCAAACTTCCTGACCTCTCCCTCTTGAATAGCTACAATTATAGGTGAGACCCAGAAAATTTGTTTTTAATTCAGAATGTACCATCTAAGACATTGTATGTAGGATTTTGATCATGTACCCTTTTTTTGGTTTTGTTTTGTTTTGTTTTGCCAGTCCTGGGTTTGAGCTCAGGTCTGAGCACTGTCCTTGGACTTTCTCAAGAGCTCTGCCATTTTTTCTACGTATGTGGTACCAAGGAATTGAACCCAGGCCTTCGTGCATGCTAGGCAAGCACTCTACCACTAGGCCAAACTCCCAGCCCCTCATGTACCCTTAATAATAAAACAACTGACAAAACAAAAACTGAGATAGTATAGATTGGCATCAACCTGACACCTAATTAGTATTCATGGGGTACCATCATCAACAGGTTCAAATGACATGTGGTTGACATTGTCGGGAGACTTGAAATACGTTTCCCAGCTCCTGGCCTACCATTTGTCTATTTTCTTCATAAGACTCAAGAAGGAGAAAAATAGATGAGTACATTCTACTTCATGTCAGGCCCAATTAGTAAGGCTTTGGTGTTTCTAGTTAGTCTAATGCTCTCAACTTGGTCTTGGTGTTGTACTGTTGGATATGAACAGTCTCACAACACTGACAGGCCTGTCTGTGTCCACAATACAGAAAGGCTGCCTAATTATGTTTGAGCCCAGACAAATCATGAATATAATACAAACTACAGATTCCCAAATGTTCCTTCTTCCTGGCTAGTGTAATAGATGGAAAATTCTTTGACAAAGCTTTATTCTTGTTTTCATCTGACACCACTCTTCCAGACTGTCTAAATCACCCAGCCAAGTCCCAAACCCTGTGTTAGGTTCCTTCTACCCTGCTCCATGGTATGCCCATTATCATCATTATCCTTCATTGTAGTACCTCTAATTGCAGGCATTCTTAGTGGGAGGGACCATTACCTTTTATTGGAAAAGAATGAGAAAGAAAGAGGAATCAACAAATCTCTCCTTTTCCTCTTCCTTCTTCACACACATTCAGATCATAATGGTCGAACCCAGAGCAGAGGCTGTACAATCCTGATTTTGTGTCCCTCAGTACACCAGAGCCAATGGTGAATTCTATACATCCTGAAGTCTGGAGAGGCATGAGGAAGTGACTTTGCTGTGGTGACTGTGGTGTCTGGCTTTGGGTTTATGATTCTTCTTCAGTGTCCTAGGCAATCTTGATTCCTGGGCTAGAGCCAAGGGAGGGATAGAGATAAAAAGCCTTTCTCTCTCTGTACTATCCAGTGAGAACCAGACTTGCTGAACTAGACCCAGCACTACAAGTATCATATTCATTTGTAGCCTGATATATTCATTTCATTTCAGGGAACATCAGTGTTTTCTTGGCATTGGATATTATTTGCACTTGAATCCTGTGATTTTTTTCCCCTACCAGTTTGCATCCTGTTGCCTCTTACATTAATAATGTACTGTCTCTTTTCAATTAATTCCATAAATATTTACTCAGCATCTACATGCACTGTGGAGAACACCCAAAGATGAATCAACTATAGCTCTGATCTTAACTATTTAATCTAGAACAGAGCATCAAAGTATTTCTTAGGCCACTACTCATTCAAAGAAGTTTTGAGAATAGCAATCTATTGATTGAACATAGTCTGTGTGTGAATATTCAACTACAGCTTTAACCTGAACATTTCCCTTCAGTCCCAGAACAATCCTGTAAAATGGAGAATGTTATTCTCCATGTTGCCAATGAGACAGCTGTGTTCGTGGTGTAACTTGCTATGATCCTGGAGTTAGTTAAACATTAGAGCTCAGATTCAAACCCAGACAGTCTGGATTTGGATTAGTGCCCTTAACAAATACTTTTAATTTGTATTTTATTACTCTGTCGGGTAATAGTTGTTTTCTTTTTAAGATGTTGTTGATCTCTAAGAACTTCTGCTTTGGAGAAACTCTAAAAAATGTACAGTACATCTGGATGTCTTAGTGGGCATTAGAGGTTTCTTTCTTCCTCCTTGCAGCTGCTTCATCCAAGAGAACATGTGAACACACAGGCCCAGAGCAGAGCTTGGAGTCTGAGGCTATGACTGTCCTCTTGTTGGTCTATGCATTCTGTACAGTCTTGGGAGGTTATTTTTAATGCAACATGCCAGAGTGGCATGTGGAAAGATCCATAGTAACCAGCTAACAGTAACAGCAGTGCCTGCCAAGTAAAAGTTCTGTAAATCAGTCATAAACAGTTACAAAATCAGGGCCAGAGTCCTGTGCATGAGGGAGTGCCTCTAGAGAAGGCACAGTTTAGATACAGTTTCATGGGATCTCCTCAAAATTCCATGGGAGTTAAAAAGTTCCTGTGGCAAGTTTATTTTTTTTTTAAGAGGGGGGAAAAGAGGAGTGGAAATGAGGCTTGCTTTTACTTTATTCTGGTGGGGAACATTCTCTCAGGCCATGAGACCACCAGGTAATTCAAGGAAGCCAAGGAAAAGACTTGGAATAATAAATGCTTTCGATACCAAGTATCCTCCTGCCTCTTTTTTTAAAAAATATTTTTGGAAGCATTCCTTTTCCACTGCCACAGCCCATGTTCAAGACTTAATAACTTGGTGTAGTAAAAAGCCTCTTTGCTTGGATCTGTCCTCCTTCAAATCTATGGAATCCCCATCAGTAAAAACACCCAGTGGATACGGAACATCGTATCCTTGGAGTGAGAATTTTACAAGAAACTCTTGAGTGCTACTAACAAACGACATAAAAGTTCACAGTTGGAAGTTCTAGGGGCCTTCTATTATAAATGTATAGCATATTTTCTAATGGAGCAAGATGCTTTATTTGGGGTTTGAGAAATGTGA